>NW_026595155.1:0-5862 GCF_907164565.1 Psammomys obesus | reverse complement strand
CATGTATGGATATAACCTAGAACCTCTGCTCGGATGTAGCCCGTGGTGGCTCAGTAACCAACTGGTTTCCCATAGTAAGGGGAACAGGGACTATTTCTGACATGAACTCAATGGCAGGCTCTTTGACCTCCACACCCCCCCCAAGGGAGGTGCAGCCCTGCTAGGCCACAGAGGAGGACTCTGCAGCCAGTCCTGAAGATACCTGATAAAACAGGGTCAGATGAAAGGGGAGGAGGTCCTCCCCTGTCAGTGGACTTGGAAAGGGGCAAGGAGGACATGAGGGAGGAAGGTTGGTATTGGGAGGGAATGAGGGAGTGGGATACAGCTGGGATACAGAGTTAATAAACTGTAATTAATAATAAAAATAAAAAATAAAATCATAAAAAAAAGGATCAGAAGGCCCTTAGGAGATCTGGTTTCTCCTTGAGGTGTGTCAATCAGTACCATGTAAGAGTTAAAAAACAGATTGAGATTGAAGTAGGAGCTTTTGGAAGTGTAGTTGCACATGAGTTGTCCATACTACCATAACTTAGAATAAATTCATTGGTTCAGCAAGTCAGAAGTGGGTGGAACTCTTCCTTTGGACTATAAATGGTCTCCATACAGGGCAAATGCACACTTAACATCACCCAGGAAAGTCACAAATCACTTGTCTTGAATTTAATATAACTGAACCTATGGCATTTGCTAATCCTATCTCTGAACCAGAAGTGTACATATTAGAACTGGTTAGAATTTGGGGGTGGAGGGTGATTTAAAAAAAAAAAATCCACAGATAACTGTAGCTATGAACTCCTAAAACTAACTGCTTTAAAAGTGTAGATGAAACACATAATAATAACCATTACTAAAACATAATTCAGAAGAATCCAGCAACTCACATATTTAAAACACACCAAATAATGGGACTCAGTAGAATATGGGCACATCTCCAGCTACAGGATCTATGTTTCTTGCCAGTCGTTAACTATAGCAACAGTGTACTACCTACACAGCAGAGCTATAGAGAAAAGTCTCTGCTTTGAGTATCTTATTCATTAGCACCCACAGAGATTTTATAGGCACCTATCAAATGAAATTTTGCAACAGCAGGTTCTGTATCACCTTTCACCTCATATCTAAGGCTAAGAACTCTTTAACTTCCATCCATTTTTAACTTAAACATCACATCTACACAGAATATAGCAAACACATCAATAATATCCTTCCATTGTATATTCCACCATGACTGCAGAACAAGAACATAAGCAGGGAACCATCATGGTTGTTCAGGGGCTGGTTCTCCCTCCACCACATCCTGGAAGGAAAGATGACTACCAAAAGCTACTCTGCGTTCTGCCAATGACAAATTAATGAAAGCATGATATGCAAAGAAAACAATTCCCTCTAAAACTGAGGGGAGAAAGGGAATAAGGAAGACACAGCTGTCCTGGTGACCAGTCAGTCTAGAGAGGGCAAGAGAATGGAAGGAAGCCTAGAGAGCACTGTGATTACCAAAAAATTCAGAATATTCTAGTGACATCACCAAATTATAGCCCAAACCATCAATGACCCCACAACTAATGTGAAACCTCAATCCAACGTAATGGTAACTATTCTGTTACTGTTCTCTTTTCTCTTGAACCAAACCACACTATGAACTTAAAGAAAGTAGCTGATGTCATGACCAGTGGAGACCTTGAAATGATCTCCAACCTAACCCTGCAGAACAGTCCACTGGAAGCCAACAATCATGATAAGAGCACAACAGTCCTGAGACCAGCATCCTGTAGAGCCATACAGAGGAAGGGGCTTTGCAGAAACACAAATGTGCCAGTCTACGTTGAAGCTGGAACAGCCAGGCAAATGATCAGAACTGGCAGCGTGGAATGCAGATTAACAATATAGCTGCACCCTCATGGCATTCTAACTCAAGAAACTGTTGGAAATAAAATGTGAATGACTGAAGCCACAAAGTTTGCAAATAATTCTGTCTGCACCCACATAGAATTATCACACTATCAAGAAACCAGATATACGTGTTTCTTTAACAATTCAATAGATTTAAGAAAAAAATTTAAAGGTTAACCAATTCTCTAAATCTCTGATAGACATCATCATTGTCAGTGAAGATCATGGCTATTGGCTCACTTCACACGAATCACAATGAAACTACTACAGCACGGTATTTCGGCTATCACTATCAGTCATTTACGGGCACATAATGTTGATCAGATTCAAGCACACTAAAAATTGATGAGCACATATCAAGTAGCTGTACCAACCGGATAGGGACACAACTTGGCTTCAAATAGTTCATCCTCTAAAATTCTCAGATAAAACTAGAAAAGTGTGGTTTGGGTACAAGTTAGTACACTTGTTATTTCTATATGTGGTTCTACAAGTTAAGATACAATCAGGCCATGATGGGCCTTTGTGGGTATCTAGAAATTCAAGAACAGACTTACGACCACATCTACCAACTCCATGGGTCCCCTGCCAAGTTTCTATTTTCCCAAGTTTGGCTCTGTGTATTAACTGTCCCCATTAACACCATGCTTCTCTAAGCATTGGATTCCCTAGTTACTTTGCCTTGGGTATCTGCATGTGTGCAAGGCCCTGAGCAGTCCCTTGGGGGCCCATCCTTTGTGCTATAAGAATTAGTTGCAAACATGAAACAGAACAGGGGCAATCTTAGCGCTATTCAAATTGGCTGCAGTTTAGAGGAAAATCTGTGAACTGTCTTTCAAATGTTAACTGAATTCTACTTGTTGTGTGCCACACTGCAAAACAGAACAAGACTTTTAAAAAGAAGCACCATTCTGAAGGACCAGTCACTGGCTTGACAACTTTACCACACTATCTAAACGAGTAAGCAGCTAAAACTTTTAAGTCTGAGAAATGAGGAGGCACTACTTCTGAAGAATTTGTTTGTAAGTTATATAGCAGAAATACTCTGAAAACTAGTTTCACTTTAAGAATTGGAATCCTCAGTGAGCTAAAATATTGAATGCAACAAAACCTAAGAATAACCCAGTTCCAGCACTAGATTTAAAATATTATCAGTACATCTCCTTGAAAACCTCCTTTAGGTCATGATCAGTACCAATTATTTCTTGACTATTTTCCCTGACAGCAAGCTCATGCTCTCTTTCTCTTTCTCTCTCTCTCTCTCCATGAGGATAATTTTATCACTATTTAAATGTTAATGCAGAAGGTACCAAAGTAAAATGACTTTATATTCACTAGAAAACATCAAGACACTAGAAAATTAATGGCATGTACACGAGTCACCATTAGTTGTAAACAGAGTATTTGGGATCCACTGCCTCAGTTTGTGGGCACTATTAAGTACATCAAAGAATTATACATTTAAGCCAACAATAGTTAAATGGACAGTTTTATTTGGAAACCAGAGATTTAAACATTACGTCTTTTCAGAATCATACAGCTGGGAGGTTGAGGGTAATCAAAATGACCTTTTATCTCCTGGTTACGAGGGCTTGGTAAGGAATGAATACCTTTCTGATTTTAGTGGACCCCAGTCTTACACACTTGAAAATGTGCAGCCATAGGTATGACCAGCATATCACTAAGTAGGTGACATTTTGGAACGAGCGGTTCTGCTGCGCATAAAGGTAAAAGCATGTATTTCTATTATCAGTTTCAAAAAACTGCAAAGCTGAAAAAGGAGTGCAACGCTGTGTGGTCACAGGCTGACACCTTGTGACTATGATACCAATGGCTTTGCCTCCTCACTGTCTATCTCCAGACATAAACATGCTAAGAAAAATGAACTTCCAACTAAAAGATGGGTATTGCCTGCAGGGCAAGCCTGGACTCCAAAAGAAAGCAACTGCCAACATATTCCAAAGCTAAGAATTGTCTCTTCCTTCAAGTTTTAATGTTTAAAAATGCTTTAAAATTTTTAGCAAGAAACATTTTCCATGCAAAGAAACACTAAGAATTGAACTCCACTTATAACTCCATTCATCATGTCATCTTACTTTCACTCATGCTTAAATGCAGATGTCTACTATTTTCAATTATTTCATGCTTCAACAGTAAATTTTAACCTAACGATCATTCTTCCAAGAACCAAATGAAAACTAAATTGGCCCTATGCACAAAACTCTACAGGCAAATTAAGTAAAAACTCTTCCTTGTTCTAAATCTGCCATAGAGCCAGACATTTCCCAGGCAGGTCTTATGTGGTAATGGTTGTACAAAATTATTCAGACTGTATGACGTATGCTATTGAAGGCTCTCTTTGGCTTTTTCAAAGGCCATGGACTACCATATATTGATTTTTACACACTACTTAGCAGATAGTTAGTCTCAATAATCATTAGTCCATCATTAAAATACATAGCCTACTGAAACTGAAGCTTGGCCAGCTCAACCACATCATTAAAGGATTCTGAAGACGTGCTCAAAAAGCTGACACATTCTTTCTTCTCTGCGTTCTCTTAGCATTGTTCACAATGAAAGCCTACATTTATTTCACATAGGCAATATATAAAGTAATATAAGGCACAAACTTCCCACCATCCTCCAAAACAGTTTTTCTGCCTTATACTGCAGCCTTCCTCTTGTCTTTTTCTCTGCTACCTGGTTAACGTTCCTTTATCTTATCATAACCCAATCAAAATTCCCAAAGATCCAAAAATGCCTAAGCAAAAACCTCGCTCTGACCTCATGAAACTAAAAAGCTTCTGTAAAGCAAAAGACACTGTCGTCAGAACAAAACAACAGCCTACAGACTGGGAAAGGGTCTTCACCAACCCTATATCTGACAGAGAGCTGATATCCAGAATATATAAAGAACTCAAGAAGTTAAAAAGCAATAAATCAACTAATCCAATTAAAAAAACGGGGTATGGAGCTAAACAGAGAATTCTCTGTAGAGGAATACAGAATGGCAAGAGAAACACTTAAAGAGATGCTCAACATCCTTAGCCATCAGAGAGATGCAAATCAAAACGACCCTGAGATTTCACCTTACACCCATCAAAATGGCTAAAATCAAAAACTCAAATGACAACACATGCTGGAGAGGTTGTGGAGAAAGGGGAACCCTCCTCCACTGCTGGTGGGAATGTAAACTGATACAACCGCTTTGGAAATCAATCTGGTGCTTTCTCAGACAATTAGAAATAGTGCTTCCTCAAGACCCAGCTATACCACTCCTAGGCATATATCCAAAAGTTGCTCAAGTACACAACAAGGACATTTGCTCAACCATGTTTGTAGCAGCTTTATTTGTAATAGTCAGAACCTGGAAACAACCCAGATGTCCATCAAAGGAGAGGATACAGAATGGATACAGAAATTGTGGTACTTTTACACAATGGAATATTACTCAGCAATCAAAAACGAGGAAATCATGAAATTTGCAGGCAAATGGTGGGATCTAGAAAAGACCACTCTGAGTGAGGTATCACAGAAGGAGAAAGACACACATGGTATATACTCACTTATATGGACTTATAAGATATGATAAACATAATGAAATCTATACACCTAAAGAAGATGAACAAGAAAGAAGACCCGGGGTAAGATGATCAATCCTCACTTAGAAAGACAAATGGGAATGGGCATTGGACGTAGGAGAAAACAAGTAACAGGACAGGAGCCTACCGCAGAGGGCCTCTGAAAGACTCTACCTAGCAGTGTATCAAAGTAGATACTCATAACCAAACCTTTGGCAGAGTGCAGGGAATCATATGAAAGAAGGGGGAGTTAGTATGACGTGGAGAGGATAGGAGCTCCACAAGGACCAAATATATCTGGGCACAGGGGTCTTTTCTGAGACTGATACTCCAAAACAAAGAACCATGTATGGATATAACCTAGAACCTCTGCTCGGATGTAGCCCGTGGT
>NW_026595154.1:0-1477 GCF_907164565.1 Psammomys obesus | reverse complement strand
GTGTGTGTGTGTGTGTGTGTGTGTGTGTGTGTGTGTGTGTGTCAGGGACAGTAACTGTTGGTCTTAGAAGCAGAGCACTACAGGTGCAGCTGAAGCCTTCCGTGTCTGTTTCTCTCAGTTTGTCTCCTTTTACCTCCAGAGACAACCACGAGGTGAAAGATGCTTTAAAGCAACTTTACTGTTGCCTCGCATATTTGAAAATAAGAATCTTACTCTGTAGGCACGGCTCTCCAGTTTACCACATACCATTTTAAAATTTATGTTGCTTCGGTTTATTTACTTGGATTTCTAAATCCGATTTCATCCCATCTGTCCACTCCTTGCTTCTCAGCATGCTTTCCTTTCTGTAATTTTTATGGTCATTGCAAGCAGGCTTGTTAGACTAACAAAGGGTTTCGCTTTCACTCATTAACTGGGAATCTCACATCCAGGTTTTGTCCCTGACTTCAGTTGGCTAGAATAGCCCGACTGTCTTTGAATGTTTGGTGTGTGTTGAGTGTGTGTATCATCTCTCTCTCTCTCTGTCTGTCTGTCTGTCCCTTGTTTTGTATAACAAACCATTTTGGAAGTAACTGAGGGGACAGAGCTTGGAGGGAAGACAGTGTGCCTGTAAGCTATCAATCATCTCAACTTTGCTTTTCTGTGCCAAAGGTCTTACTTCCCCTCACTTTATGTAGAGTGTACACATTGGCGTGCTTGCTTGGTCATATGGTGAATCCTCCAAGTTACCTGATCATTCGCCAACAGCCAATTTCCCCTCCGAATATTCAGCCCACAATTGTCATTTTAATTGCCACCAACACCACACACACACACACACACACACACACACACACACACACACACACACCCCTCCCCAGTCATTTCCAAGTGCCACTATCTTTAGTAACATTTGTCTTGCCTTAACTACTCTTGAAGGCATCTCCTTTGCTGTGACATTGTTTGCTTTCACTATGCCTTAATTACGAGATTCTGATAACCACAGAGGAGCAGGGAGGACAATAAGTGGGGATTTGTGGGTGACTGTGTGCCAGCTCAAGGCAGAGATGTTTGACAGCCATGGCCGTTGTTTCCACAAGTGTTTTCCAATTACTGCTTTGTGATTTCTGTCCCCAGCACGCAAGGGAGAGGAGCCAGCCTCTGCCAGCTGCTCAGATACTTTTCTTACTGGCTGTGCTTTTGAACACCCAGCCATTCATTTTTCATCTCTTGTGGTTTTGATGGTCAGGCTAAGCGTCTGGTTTTCCCTCAGCTGAGCGGTACTTAAAGGTTTGGTCCTTGGTGGGGGTAGGTTACTTATCTCAAAGGGTGATTGAAGAGGGCAGAGAGGAGCCTCATCCACCCCACGAACCATGGTACCATCTGAAGAAAGCTGTCTCTAAGCAGTTGTGACTGGACACGTTATGACAAGAGCTTCTAATGTGTGTATGTGTTGGGGTGTGTGTGTGTGTGTGTGTGTGTGTGTGTGTGTGTGTGT
>NW_026595153.1:0-19188 GCF_907164565.1 Psammomys obesus | reverse complement strand
TCCCTGGACCGACCTCCATGTCAGAGACGCGACGGGAAAGTACAGCAGCACAGCTCACCCAACTTTAAGGCAGACGCACTTGTACAGAAACGGAAGCTTTTTTGGGCTTTCCTGGACGGCTTCTTAAGACGTCACAGTCTCATGAACTACCTATCCCAGTAGTCTGTGCGAAGTTACTACCGGAAATACGTACTGTGGTTTTTTGTTTTGTTTTGTTTTGTTTCGTTTCGTTTTGGTCTGGTCCGGTGCGGTCCGGTCCGGTCCGGTCCGGTTCTCTTCTCTTCTTCTGTTGGGGGTTTTGTTTTCCCGGTCTTGGATTTTTGTCGTTTTCATGGTTGTCTTTACTTTGGTATTTAGCCTAGGTTACTGCACCTGACTGTGATGTAGACTTTGTCTTACTACGCAGTACCACAAATAAATAAATAATGCTTTTTCCTCCGTACTGACATTCTGTGTGTGTCATCCATGGATCAGACTCCACCGCTCGAAAAGAGTTTCTGTGTGAGTATTGAAATCCATACCCTGTGGGAAGTGGGTCAGGGGCACAATTGCGTATGAATCATTGAACAAAAATAAAAGTCCAATCTCCGACATTTACTTGCACAGAACTACAGAACTCCCGTAATCCATCTCAGGATTTTTTTCAACCTGTCCTTAAGTCCCTTGAAAATTTTTCAAATATTACTGTGTTTTTAAAAAATCCGTTTTAGTGGAATTCTTTACTAGAATCTTACACTCTTCAGTTGGTTGTTCACAAACTCAGGTGTTTATATACCACCAGGCATTGGGTGTTTGTTTGTTTGTTTGTTGTTGTTTTAAAATTTTTTAAACCTCTGCTCCATATTCCAAATGGAGGGACGCCGCTTCGGTAATAACAGGGGTGTGTGTAATGACCACTCACCATTTGTCCGTTGTTGGAATTTACTCTGCAAAGGTCTGATATGTCTTGTTCAATTTCCTCTGCCTTCTGTGATCCTGAAATTGTTCCTGTGCAACAGTAAAAATTGAAAGTTGGGGCAGCTGCTTTGAACTTATCTCAGTTCTTCAAAATGAAGACACACAAATGTTTTTTTTCTAAAATAAAAAATATATCAGATATCTCATATGAGCTTATTAGAATTTGACAATCAAATAGCTTGAAATACACTGTAACCTCTACCCTGGATGCCTCTCAGAGATTCACGTTCATTTCTTACTAGGAAAGGCAATCCATTTCTCTACATCCCCATAGACTTTAATAGTCCCAAGACAGTCCAGTCATAATTCAAACACTTGCCTATCCCACAGTGCTTACAAGATTACTACTTCTAGAGTAATGGAAGAGTGGAAACCGGCCTATTCCAATAGAGAGGACTAATCATCTAGCAAGAAAAGATAAGAACAAGATAGACAGAAATGTAGTGGGAAACCCTAATCCTGCACCATCACCTGCATTGCACCTGAGGTTCCTGAAAAAATCATCTGGCTCCAAAGAGCAGAATCAACACCAACGTCCGTCTCTGTGGCCGGAAGCAAAGACACCCCAGTCTGGCCTTTGCTAAGGTTCTACCGTGAGTATATGGTGAGGTTCCAATTCCCCTCAGTGGTCACCTGCATTGCTCATGCATTGTGACCCCACAAGGACTGTTAGGAGGGACACTGTACATCCCACCAATTGCATGGTGAAACACTTCACTTCAACAATGCTGCAAAGCTTCATGTTGACCTACATGTTGCACCTTAGTGCCTACAAAACCAGTACAATGCAGTAGACGGTGCTGGCAAGTTCTGCTCCCATCCCTATAGCAGTTTCATTTGTCTATGGGTACTGGCCCTGGAGAAAGCAGGGAGCCTTCACCTTTCAAACGAGATTGCATTTTCACAAGAAATTCATTGCATATTCATTGCATATTCCCATGGATGTGCTCTAGGATCAGAGCATGTTTAATGTTGGCTCAGTACGAAGTTCCAGGATTGCCCATATTGGAGTTAGTCTCCCCAACACAGTACCACAGATTTCCCATTGTCTAACTTTAAAGTTACTGTGGTCTTAGAATGAAATGGCATCTATAGGCTCATGCAATTGAATGCTTGGGTCCCAGTTGGTGGGAACTGTTTAGGAAGGACTAGGAGGTGTGGCCTTGTCACAAGAGGTGAGTCACTGGGGTGGCCTTTGAGGTTACAGAATCCCATGCCCTTTCCAGTTATCTTTCTCTGCCTCCTACTGGAGATCAAGATGTAAGCTGTCTGCTCCTGCTCCCAGACCAGGCCTGCCTGCCTGCTGCCATGCTCCCTGCAGAGGACTTTTCAGCTCTTTAACCACAAGCAGCAAATCAAACTTCTTTATGATGTATTGTTCACTGCAATTAATAAGACCCTCAGTTGGGTGATTTTCCAATGTGGAAGAGTAAGACTGTCTGCTGACCTGAGAGCAGGTTCTGGTGACAGACAGAGGAAAGCTTCCATCCAAGTCCCTGTCTTTGTGAATCAACCAGTTTAATGGGGTTTCAGACAGTTTGATTGACAGGTGAGAACAGAAACAGATGACTCAAGGCAGCAACATCAAGAATACTAAAAACCTCAGTGGATTCTGGGCTAGAACTCAGCAAAGTTACATTCCTTCTTTAGAAAAGGACAGATTCTGCTCTGCCTTTCTGTGGTGTCCTGCTCATTTTCAGCCCTTTGGCTAGAAAAACCTTCTTCCCCAGCTGCTCATCTGCGACCATTTCTTGCGGCTGTTATGGGAAGCTTTTTGCCTTCAGGGTGTGTCTGACACTAGTCTGCTTCCACTCTCTTTTACAGGGCAAGAACAATTTTCCTAGAGACAGAGCTTTGAAGCCACTGTTTTGTGGGAGGGTTTGTGCCTCTACCCAGGACTTTTTCAGGGTTACTTTTGATTCTGTGCTCTATTTGTGGTATGCCATTACATTGTGAGGGCTTCTCCTCCAGGCCTGGAATAACGAAAAAGACTAAAAATATATTTACAAATACCTAGACCATACACCTACGCTCCTTTCCTGATTAGCTCATAACTGATAACCTAGCCACATGGCTGGTTACCTCTGCTCATGAACCATGCATCTGTCCTCTTTCACATTTCCTGGGCAAATCTTGCACGCCTGGCTCCATCCCAGAATACGTTCTGCCTAAGGAATGTCCCACCTTCCATGCTACCCTTTCCTATAGGGCATGGGTTTTTTTATTGACAGGTGAGGCATCCATACAATACAAAAGCTATTCCTTCTACACTGGGGTGTGGCAGAAAAAAAATGCATGTGCAAACACAGGATTTAAAGCCTGAAGCTTAGACACTTTCTTTCCCATCTACTCTAGAGGTTTATTCAGTTCTCTGTGTCTTATCTAATGTGTCAACATTTACATGTAAATACTCTTTTCTTCCAAGTCAATTATAGAAAATATGTGATGTGTTGTCTTCTTAAATTTTTACCCAAGTCCATTTCACTGGAAGACTCCTTGGCTAACTTTAGTAATGATGGATAACAAGGAACCAAAGCAGCTGTGACAACTGTGTATAGAGAAGGGAGGACAGGGAGGTTGAGGAGGCCATTGCTCATCTTTCCTCTCTTGCACTCATGGCAAAGCCAAGTGTAAGATACAAGGTGGGTCTGACTGCAGCTCATCTCTTGGTACCATCCCTGCCCCTTCTCTAAAGTTACACTGATGCAGGGCTCCTTAATCCTCAGCATCTGAGCTGTCTGGGAATCTTCTCTTGCTCCCTCTTGATGACTTCCCAGTAAGATGCTGGCCCTCTGTAAACTTTATGACAGCCTGAGTTGTGTGCTGTAATCACTGCTAAAAGCGGTCAAGATTGGTTATGTCCAAATCCAAGAGAGTTTAAAATGATCCTTATTGTGGGAAGAATTCAGTACATGAATATTGTGTTTGATTCAATCTCCCCTACAATGCCTCACCTCAAATTACTTCATATTCTTAACAAAAATTTACACTCCAACGTCTTCATTCCAATTTCTTCATTCCACTTAGTTCTCCCACTATGTGTATGGGTTTAGGACAATTGACTGGAGACTAGAAGCCTCTTTGACTGTTTCCCTCAAGTGTCTTAGCTCATCCACTTAGGGTGAGACATAATAAGGCTCTTAGTCCACCATAGTTGTGGCATGGTTTTAATTTGCACAGATGTTCTCCACATAGTATTAGCTACTGTGTGAGTATGAATGAAATGGTCCTGACATTTTAGCAAACTCTTTTTCACTGTAGACAGCCAGTGCATCTGGCTCTGACCATCTTTCTACCTCTCCTCCCTCAGAGGTCCCTGAGTTTTGGCATTAGCAGAGAGGTGTAGGTGTGCGATTTAGGTCAGTACTCTCTACAGGGTATATTATTTTCCACACTCTGACAAACTCTGAATCTGTGTAGTAGTCTCCATCTTCTACACAATTAAACTTTCTGGTAGGTATTAGGAGGTGCCTGAATCTGTGGATATAAAGACAAGAACTGACGTTCATTTAGTTACCAGTCATAAGAATACAAGTCTTGGGTTCTCCCTAGGGCAGATCATGTATACAGGCACAGGTTTGCCTGTGATCTACACCACAGGTTATTAGTTACAGTCAGTGGATTGAGATTTAAATTCAACCAGAAAATGTTTGCTACTTACACTACTTCCATAACTTTGTTGTCACTATTGCTCCATGGACATATCTTGCCAGGCCATTTATTCTACTTGGGTCCACAGGTGGGTAAGACAACTGTTACTTCTATAGTAGGATACCTAGATTGTGTCTCCACCATGAAAGCTAGCCAGAAAAGAGGAAGCATCTAAGCTGCTAACCGCTGATTTTACAGCCACTGTGCATGAGAATTCTATCTTTACTACAGAACCGGTAAAAGAAATAATCAGTGTGACAAAGTTACAAATCACCCTGATTATTAAACCATTTAGGTGTATATTGAGGAAGCTTGGGCTCCCACCTCACAAAGGCTCACAATGAGAAGTGAGTGAGGGTACCGTTTTAAAATTAAAAGGTTATACTCTCATGAGATGTATACTGAGCTGTCATGTTATGTTTGTTTCACTATTCCGTTCTACAGCACAGAATAAGGGACCCATTCATCTATAAATTTCTGCAAATAAACTTCATTTATACTTAGCATGACTAAAACAATTTTTGGTACATTAGGGATATTTAGTCATTTATAAATTAGATTGTTAACTTTTAGGTTTTAATTGCCCTTGTTTAACTGTTTACATAAATTAGTAAATTCAAATTTAATAGGACTTTTTAGGATCTGTATCAATACGTAAGTAATTGACAAGAACATATCTGCTGAACAAACACATCACTACTGCTGAGTAGGTACATATGGTCTGGATTCTTATTTCAGTATGACCCCAGGTTTCTAAGACAGCACAGTTGGAGTCGTATGAGAAACACTACTGTGAACTAAAGAGAGTAAGAGATTCTTTATTCTAAATCAAGGATTGACAATGTGTTGTTAGCTTTTCCTGGTGAGAAAACACTAATGCCCACTCACCCAGGTTAGAGACCGTGTAGACCACTTTAGTAAAGTCAACCTCGTGACACATGTGAGTTTAGGGAGATTCTTACACACTCAGAGGCAATGATATGACAGGGGTGGAGTGACACAACAGAGAAAACAACAGTCCTTACACCACAGCCCAGATCTCAGATTCAGGGCGCTCAAAGGACCAACTTACAACATGATAACCATTTCAGGAAACATTTATAGTTCCAGAGAAAAGAAACCCATCAGTCAATGCCAGATTCAAACACACTGATTGAACACACTGGTGGTGAGGGTACAGTGGTCGACTCTGTGGATTCATATGCGTTGGAGAAGGTTTGAATTGTTAGCACACACTAATGGAGTTTGTATTCAGAATGAATCATCTGAGGTCTTTCAAGGGCTAAACAAGAGTAAACTTTTAGCATTTTTCTCCAGTATGGACTGTCATGTGTCGACTCAGGCTACAACCCTTAACAAAGGCTTTGCCACATTTCCCACACTTGTGTGGCTTGACTCTAGAGTGAATTTTTTCATGTCTTCTAAGATATTTAGATGAGCAAAAAGACTTGCCACACTCTTCACACTTGTAGAATTTCTCTCTACTATGAACTATCTTATGTCTCTTAAGAGATGAGTGATAACGAAAGGTTTTGCGACATTTGTCACAACCGTGGGGTTTCTCTCCAGTATGAATTGTTTGATGTTCCTGAAGGCTTGCAGAACAGGAAAACCTTCTGTAACATTTTTCACACTTGTAGGAATTGTCTTCAGAGTGAATCTTTTGATGTCTCCTAAGCCACGATGGTAAACAAAAACCCATGGCACACTCTTCACACTTGTAGGGCTTCTCTCCAGTATGAACTGTCTTGTGTATTTTAAGGGCTGAGTAATAACGAAAGGTTTTATGACATTCTTTACACTGGTAGGGTTTCTCTCCAGTATGAACTACCTTGTGTGCTCTAAGGCCAGAGTAAAAACGAAAGGCTTTGTGACATTCTTCACACTTGTGTGGTTTTGTTACCGTATGAATTTGATGTTCCTGCAGGTGTGGAGAACAGGATAATGTTTTTCCACATTCTTCATTGTTGTAGGGATTTTCTGCACGGTGAATTCTTTGATGTTGCTTAAGGAATGAGGGATAGCAAAAGGATTCTCCACATTCTTCACACTTGTGGAGTTTTTCTCCAGAATGACTTCTTAGATGTTGCTTCAGCATTGAAGGATAGTAAAACATTCTGCCACATTCTTCACACTTGTAGGTCTTTTCATCAGTATGATTTTTCTCGTGTATAAACAGTGATGAGCTAGTGCTAAAGGCCTTGTGACATTCTTTACACTTATAGGGTTTTTCTCCAGTATGAAGTCTCTGGTGTATAGAAAGTGTTCTAGGAGAACTGAGATGCTTTCCACATTCTTCACACTTGTAGGGTTTCTTCCCTGTATGAATTCTTTGGCGTTGAACAAGGAGGGAATTATAATCAATGGCCTTGATGTGATAATTATGATCAATGAGTGTTATTCCTGTTGAACCAAAGTTGAGACATGGAAAGTTAAGCAATATTCTTTATATTTATAAAGCTTACATTTTTGCTTTTTGAAAATTCAATTTAATTTATTACAATTTATACTTTATAATTTAATACAATTATAATTTATAATTTTATTATTTATTTTTTTATTACAATTTATTCACTTTGTATCACAATTGCAAGCCCCACCCTCATCTCCTCCAGGTTCCACCCATCCTACTTCTTCTCCCCCTTTGCCCTTTCACTAGTCCCCTGATAGTGGAGGTCCTCCTCCTCTTTGATCTGACACTAGTCTATCAGGTCTCATCAGAACCATCTGCATTGTCTTCCTCTGTGGCCTGGCAAGGCTGTAAAACCCAAGGGGAAGTGATCACAGAGCCAGCCACTGAGTTCATATGAGAGACAGCCCCTGCTCTCCTTGCTAGTAAACCAACTCGGAAACTGAGCAGCCAATGGGCTTCCTTTGAACAGAGGATCTAGGTATAAGGTTAATCTCTTAAAATGGAGACATCCACCCATACATATGAAAGCATCAATGAGAAACTAGTATATATTTCAACACCAAAATTCACCGAGCATAATTCACAAGATAGAGTAGGTGGAAACAATCTATCTTTCTGTAGAAGTAAGAGCACAATCAAATACAACATAGAAGAAATGGCATTATTCAAAGCTAAATAACCCAAGGAAATTGAAAGGGCATTTGACTAGATAAACCCATCAGGCAATACAGATATTATATGGCCTGACAGGTGTGAAGTTATATAGCAAAGCATAGAAAATAAAGATAATTGTGATTGTGTGAGATTGGACAAACATCAAATGTGTTTTATCCATTCACCAAAGTATATAGGATATGTGCAAGAAATGGTTATAGGTAGTGCACACTTATACATAACAATGCAGAATATCAAATTGGAAAGTAAAACAAATCTTGAGTCCATGAAATTCTGAAAGATTATTGTTGAACTGCTAACCATTCTCTAGTTTTAATCTATGCATATCCACAAAGGGCACACATTTTAAAGCCTTAGTACCAAGTATGTGATAGGAAAACATTTTAGAAAATTTTCATCATTCACAAAGAACTTTTGGGATGACTTTCATTAACATGAGTGTAAGTGATATGGAAAAAAAAAAGCCTATGAAGTTACTTTCTTACAATGATTTCACACCTAGGTCTGTAGAAAAGTGTACAAACTTTCAGATGCACACGAACAGTACAAGTTCTGTTACAGAACTGTCCAAAGGGACTCCATTTAGGCTGAGGTTTACCCAACTCCTCAAGCTAACCAGTACTGCTGAGAAAACACTGTCATGCAGTCTCACATGCAGGTTTCAAAGATCTACTGTTTGAATT
Organism: Psammomys obesus; assembly: GCF_907164565.1. NCBI lineage: Eukaryota > Metazoa > Chordata > Mammalia > Rodentia > Muridae > Psammomys > Psammomys obesus. The sequence continues at coordinate 10,809 of NW_026595153.1, read as the reverse complement.
GTTTGAATCGATGGAATTGAAATGTGTGAAATTTTAGGCCCCTGGACTGCCTCTGGTATGAGTAATTATGGGTTTGGCTTGATAAACCCAAAGCAATAAGAGCCAGAGGGTCCCGGAATGACCAATGTATTTTCTGACACCAAGACCCAACCTATTCCTTCTTGTAGTCCAAGAAGGTAGGTGGAGATGTTTTTCTTATGAACAGAGTATAGTAAGTGAAAAAAAATGACTGACAGGAACTCTTTCCCTAACTTGCCTTTTCCCCCTTTCTGTGACAGGGTTTCTCCTTGACGCCTTGGCTATCCTGGACTTGCTTTGTAGACCAGGATGGCCTCAAACTCACATTGATCTGCCTGCCTTTGCCTCCCGAGTACTAGGATTACAGGCGTGCACCACTGCCCCTGGCTCTCCTTCTAACAGTAAAGATGTTGACTGAAGAAGAAATGCATGACAGTTTTCAATTAATTCCTTGCCTTATGTCATTTCTATGGATGCTGAATGAATAATTGAATAATCTATTCAGTGTATGCTGTCTCAGCTATTGTTCTGTGCCTTAGGTTTTATACCTTTTTCTGACCCTCACCATGAAACAGGGAGTCAGGCCACTATTTGAGCTCTAGTTGGAATTGAGGTGACTGGAAGCTGTGGTTTCCTCTGTCCTGCCTGTGTGCAATGAGGGGTGCCAACCTTCTTTCTGAGGCTGTATTACTGATTCTCAGAAACTCCATGTCTATTCTACTTCAATTCTTCAACTCACACATGCCCAGCACTAAGCTCCCCATTATGGTCTTGTCAGGAACCTAAACCTAGTCAACACCCGGCCACATCCCCCAAAGGTGGGTGGAAGTTGAGCTACGGAATTTCACTCACGGAACCATGCACAATAAGGTCCATGTAAGGGACAGACCTTCTCTACTGCAGAACAATAGGAGGCTGTGGGAGCAGAACACAAGGTCACTGCTTTCCCAGCAGGACCAGGGCCTGCAGAGTAGGCAGGAGCAGAAACCCAGACATCTCAAGGACATGACTCAAGCTCAGTGTGGACAAGAGGTTGCATCCAGTTCTCCTGTCTTGAAGTCCCTAAGCTACACTGCTTGTGTAGGAGAATGGAGATAAAAGCCATGTTGGATCCTCTATACTGGGTCTGCAAGGTTGCTTCCTCTGAGATAGGACTTTTTGTGTGTTTTGGGGACTCCTTTGCCCTGTGGCTGATGTCAGCCTTTGTTTCTGTTCCACCAACCTCGGATACTCTTAATTTCATTTCTAGAACTTTCTGCTTTCCTTGGATGTCTAGTTGTTGTGGTTTTCTGTTTAAACGTCTCTAGGCGACAGGTATTTGTGTACTTAAAGATTAGATGTTGATCCACAACAGAGCCAATATATCCCTGCCTCACAGAATCAGTATATTATCCTAAACATTGGTATCTATGAGAGAGAAAATACATGTTGAGCTTCTCAGGGTATCTGCCCACACCTGAAGACACAGAAACCAGTTCTGGATATGGTAGTGACAGGGTTCAGTCTTATAGAGAAACAAATGCCTTTTCAATATGGATAACATGTTTAGAAATCACATGCTGTTTTAGCTCACTGAAAAGCTCACCTGGAGATAAGATATGCCCCACCCACTTCAAAACAAAGCACATCTGTCACAGAGTTTCTTCCAAAGCCCCTGTCCTGAGTCAGGCTTGCTCCTTGACTCTGTGACAGGCAGAGGCAGAACAACAAGACAGCCCAGGAAACTCAGTAAGCCAAGGGTAAAACTCAGCCTAAATGGAGTTCCTTTGGACAGTTCTATAACAAACTTTGTACTGTTTTTGTGCATCTGAAAGTTTGTACAATTTTCTACAGACCTAAGTATGAAATCATTGTAAGAAACTGTACAGGTTTTTTTCATATCGCTTACACTCGTGTTAATGAAAGTCATCCCAAAAGTTCTTTGTGAACGATGAAAATTTTCTAAAATGATTTCCTACCATGTATTTGGTACTAAGGCTTTAAAACGTTTGCCCTTTGTGGATATGTAAAGATTAAAACTAGACAATGATTAGCAGCTCATCAATAAGCTTTTAGAATTAGGCTTATTAAAAATCTTAACAGGCTTCTGTATCATTCATTTCTACTATAGAGTGTTAAATAATACCTGGTGCATTTAATAATCATATGGATCAATATTAAATACTCCTTCTGAGATACCTCACTCAGAATGATCTTTTCTAGATCCCACCATTTGCCTGCAAATTTCATGATTTCCTCATTTTTGATTGCTGAGTAGTATTCCATTGTGTAATAGTACGACAATTTCTGTATCCATTCCTCTGTTGATGGACATCTGGGTTGTTTCCAGGTTCTGATTATTATAAATAAAGCTGCTACATACATGGCTGAGAGAATATCCTTGTTGTGTACTTGAGCAAATTTTGGTTATATGCCTAGGAGTGGTATACCTGGGTCTTGAGGAAGAACTATTCCTAATTGTCTGAGAATGCACCAGATTGATTTCCAAAGTGGGTGTACAAGTTTGCATTCCCACCAGCAATGGAGGAGGGTTTCCCTTTCTCCACAGCCTCTCCAGCATGTGTTGTCATTTGAGTTTTTTATTTTAGCCATTTTGACGGTATATACTCACTTATATAGACCTATAAGAAACGATAAACATAATGAAATCTATACACCTAAAGAGGATAAATAAGGAAGAAGACCCAGGGAAAAATGATCAGACCTCACTTAGAAAGACAAATGGGATGGGCATTGGACGTAGGAGAAAACAAGTAACAGGACAGGAGCCTACTTAGGTAGAAACACTCTACCTAGCAGTGTATCAAAGCAGGTACTAAATAAGACCCATAATCAACCTTTGGCAGAGTGCAGGGAATCATATGAAAGAAGGGGAGTAGTATGACATACAGAGGATAAGAGCTCCACAAGGACCAAATATATCTGGGCACAGGGGTCTTTTCTGAGACTAATACTCCACCAAGGACCACCATGTATGGATATAACTTAGAAGCTCTGCTCGAATGTAGCCCGTGGTAGCTCAGTAACTAATTACTTCCCTAGTAAGGGGAACAGGGACTATTCCTGACATGAACTCAATGGCAGGCTCTTTGAGCTCCCCACCCACCAAAGGAAGAGCGGTCCCGCTAGGCCACAGAGGAGCATTTTGCAGCCAGTCAGGAAGATACCTGATAAAACAGAGTGAGATGAAAGGGGAAGTGGTCTTCCCCAATCAGTGGAAAGGGGCAGGGAGGAGATGAGGGAGGGTGTGGTTGGGAGGAAATGAGGGAGACAGATACAACTGGGATACAAAGTTAATAAAATGTAACTAATAATAAAAAATTTAAAAAATATTAAATACTACTAATCTTCTACAACATATATACTCTGCAGGCTAGCCACAATCACTACACATGACTGGACTCTGAAACAAAACAGTTTACTATCTCTGATGTATCTGGGAATGTTGGCTTTATAAATAGAATTTTCTGATTTGTTTAATGATTCACGACTGCACATGTATGTGAATACCAGTCCTTATACACGATAAAAATATTTTCCTAAAAAAATACTAAATAGAGCATTACAACTCAGTAAAAGGCCTAAAGCTATTAACTGGTATGAAACAGAGATATACAACTGCTGGTTTGAGGGGGATCCATGGACAATAAACAACTAAAGGATTTGAAAGGTCTCTGATCCTTGTAGCTTAGGTCTTTCGGCATGGCCCTCATAATCAACTGGTGGTAAAACTTCATTAAAAAAACAGAACAGCCTCTGTTAAGTTGGTGTACCTATTGGCCCAATATAACACCTTATAGGGTAAGTCAGTGCTTTGACTCTTCCCTAAGATCAGTGGGGAAGGAACTGCCCAAAGTGACTCCAGTTTGTCTGGCTTTCATCCTACTGCTCTCCACCCCTAGTTGTTCTAATCAACAGAGCTGAAACTGCTGAGCCTTCTGCCCTGCCTGCCTGTGGGATGGAATTGTGGGTTTGGATTTATAAACCAGTCATCCTCACCTAGGTGTAGAGATCTTTCTGGCATGGGCCTGCTCTCAACCCCCGCATAAATGACTCTCAGTCTGACCAGCACTGAGTCTTACATTACAATGGAGACTGAACAAAAAGGAAAACCTTGAAGTCACTGGAAATACAAGCACAACTCACTGTTAGGGAAAGCCTCAGAGACTCAAAGCACCATAAATGCTTGAGAGATGTGCTTCTCTGACAACAAAGACCAGAAGGCGAGACCTCAAGAATCATTCCCATATTATGTTTTCAGGCAAATGGAAAAGCCTGCAACTCAACTCTGCTTCTGACCTCTCATTTCAACAGACCTGAATGCACAGGGGGTGATCTTTGTCTCTTCACACCCGCTGGCCCCTGACTTTGCTCCAGAAATGTCACCAGATGTGGCTTAGAGCCAGCAAGACCTGTTTGTAGGAAAAGGGAACAAGATTGTTAAGTGTTCTTATACTAGGAACTGACATGTCCCTTCCAGTACAGCGTGCATAAGGAAAGAGACGATGCATTAATGACCACAGACAATTAGTTCCTTAAATGGTTTCTGACAGGTATACTCTAATACATGAAGAATGTACAATGTCCAGATTCTGAGTTTCATTTAAAGGGAAAAACGTTAAAACTGAATTGTCAATCACTTTAATTAACAAGTGTGCTCCATGCCTCATGCCATTAAATTTCTAATAATGAAGGATGTATACTTAAAACACAGACATGTGAAACACACAAAGAGAAAAACAATGATATTGTTCTTAGCTACAGAGCAACCTGCCTCATTTTTTTTTTAAAGGACATAAAACTCACCACTGAAACACAAATACTCCCACAAGATAGTGCACAAAGCGGGAAGCTACATGCTGATGGTGAGATACAAATTCACTATAGATGCAATCCTCACCCAGGAACACAAGGTTGCTGTAATTCTCCAACATCACATCCCTGTACAAATTCCACTGAGCAGGCTCCAGGCATTCTTTCTCTTCTGGAGAGAAATCAATGGCCACATCCCAGAAGGACAGCATTTCCTGAAATAAAGACCAATGAATGCAATCTAACTTTAATTAAACCATTAATACTCATATAAATACCAAGATGCACTGGGCTGGATACTTCTCCTGTCAACGTGGCACTAGCTAGGGTCATTTGAGAAGAGAGAAGCGTAACTGCGAAAATGTCTCCAGGAGACCGTCCTGTAGGGAAACCTATGGCATTTTCTTAATTGGTGACTCATGTGAGGTAGCACAGCTCACCCAAGCTCACCCAAGGCAGGTGGTTCTACATGTATAGAAACACACAAGAATGTATATTAGTGCCATATGCTTGCATTGTAGATATACAAACATACATACATATACACACACACCTTCACTGCTCACAGGAGAAAGTCATGGTATGGAAGAAGGAATTTCTCAACACTTAATATGCACAATCGCGAATGTGAAATAAGATGAAAACACAGATTCCGATGCAGTGGCTGTGGCTGCAGTCTGAGTTTCTGCATTTGTACAGAGCTCAGTAGTGATGCAAATGACAGCGACAAGAAACCTGAGATGGGGCAGGCAAGGGGAAGAACAACGCAGGAAGAACTCAGAAAAGTATAAAGATGGGAACAGGAAAAAAAAAAACACCAAGTAGAGGACTAACACCACCGTTTGAGAATTCAAATTAGAACAGACATCACACTGATCTTTAGTCATTTTCCCTTTCCAGGTACTGACAGGTATTGACTGACGTGTTTGTGATATCGCTAAAGCATGGTTTGTGCATAGGACACCTGTGTTATCAGTGTGCCAGGGCTAAGAATTATATTTGCATATTTGCTCATTTCAAAATTTTCTAATTTAAGAATTTACGTTTTTCATACCTTATTGAAGAAAGCCCCAGGACGACCTATGAGAATGGTCCGTGTTATTTTGCCTTTTATTACTACATGAAAATTATCAGCAATTTAAGTATTATTGAGGTATTTTGTAACAATTTCATGGGTAAGTTCTGGATTGTTTTTCTCAGTTGTGGTATGTTCGTCTCCTCAAACACTATGTTCTGAGGGGGAGGAGAAAGAGAGGGGAAATAAGAGCTGGAGCCATGAAGAGAGGACCAGGAAACATCAGGAGAAATGAACTGTGCCTAGGATATGATTAAAATATTTGATCTGTCTTTCCAATTTATGAATCCATTGCACTTCTCTGGGGCTTGAGTGAGCCCTCCCCTCCTGAAGAATTGAAAACCTCCAATACTTGTCACCCAGGCTTGGAAGGAAGTGTTTTCTGAAGGTTTATAGCACACACCGACCAGGACTACATTTGAGTCTTTCATTCTAGGAGGCAGAAGACAATTTTTGTCAGATTCTGCTGCAGAATTAAATGAAAGTCCTCGTTTGTCTGCAGCTCATCAGACCACTCAATAAAACAAAGGGATTAGGACCATCTGGAAACAGAAACCAGTAAATGAAAGAGACGTCAGGAGCTGAGGAGTCCCAATTACATGTTCCTGCCATCACAGCATCACCTTCCTCATCATGATTAACTACATCTCTTCAAACCTTGAACCAAAACAAAACCTCCCTTGAGTTGCCTTTGTCATGTACTGTGACACAGAGATGGTGAAGGCACTAGAAGAATGAAATTTAAACTCTACTTATTTCCATCTTGTGGTCAAGCACAAAACAACAACAACATGTCCCACGCTTCTGAAATGCACACTACACATTGCTTACACACACCCAGCCCTCGGGACACAGGACTGTGAACACAGGCTGCGCTCTTACCACATTGCTCTTGGGCACCTAGTGCTCTGTATGATCCCAGCCACAGACTCCTGATGATGCGGGCTGAGGGGAATTACAACTCTTTGCATTTATCAATGACATCATGAGACTTATCTATCTCTGCGTGAAACAGTTTCCAAGTTCACCCATACTGTCACAACTGACAAGACTGGTTTGTTTTTCTGAAAAACTGTACAGTGAAAGTATAATTACATCATTTCCCCTCTCTCCTCATTCCAAACTTCTGTCATGTCACTCAACACTCCCATCTCAAAGGCATGGTTTTCCTCTAATTATTACTGTTACAAATGTGTGTATAGATATACACTATATAAATATGAACAGCTGATTCTGTTCAGGGTTGTCTGTACATGGGTTTGCAAGACTGACCCCTTTGCACTGGATGAGTAGTGAGTGGGTTTCTCCTCAGGGCAGCCTAATTCCCCCATTCACGGCAGGTCTTAGGTGCATTCCACCTAAGAATGAGGTCGCATGGGAGTCCCATCTATGGATATCATGGATATTAACGTTGTCACTGTTCAGGCTGTCCTCTGTCAGGTTATCGCTTCTCTACCTTGGAAACTTGCAAAGCACCTTCCAGTACTATGACATTCGTCCTGAGGTAGGAGGCTTCCAGGTCAGAGTCAGGTGATTGTGTCTGAAGTGTGTGGTGTTTTCAGGACTAGGAGGAGGATGGATCCATGCTCACAAGGGTTTGGTTCGACATCTCTACTAGAATGATGACCAAAAATGTCTTCTAATAAAGGGCAGAATTAAGCAGCAATGAGACGACCAACACATGTTCAAATCAGAGAGACTGGAGAAACTTGGTGAATAAAACACCATTTAATTGCTCAAGAGATAAGCACCTGAACTGTGTTCAAAGCATCTTTGTAGTAGTAGAACACTTTTTGGCTTTTACAAGTGGGGAAAAATAAACAAAATAAAACAAACAAACAAAAAACAAAAATTCAACTCTTTTATTATTTGTTTTAACTATGGAACTCCAAGAGAACAGAAAATTGATTACCATGGAGAATGGTAACAGCCCAGAGCAGAGTGAAGATGGAAAAACGTCACCAACTTTTGGTCTCTCAGAAAGCTAGAGAAGGTCTCCACTGGAGAACTAACTGCAAGGCTCACTCCCTATTAGTGACAGCACAAAGGGACACTGTTTTATATGGAAAAGTAGCTGCTGTCCTGAGGCTGATCTCCTGTGGATGGCGGGTAGAAGACCTGTGAACAGGATAACTTCAGGAGGGATTTTAGTATTGATGCCATTAATACCATTAATGGTGAAATACAGGAGGCATTAGAGAATTGCAAAATTCACTTTCTATGTGGAAGAAATACAAATAATGTCTGACCAAAGGCAGGAATACTGCCTAAAATTACTCACTACTCACTAAAAATTACTACTATTCTCATAATAGTTGGGGAGTGGATATACTACTCCAAATTGGCTAGAGGCTGGTCCCAAAAGCAAGCTTAGAGCAAGAGAATGGACAGAGGAGATGTATTAAGAACTCTTGCGGCTCCTGTCAGTGTCCCTCAGATACTTTTTCAGAGAGGTCATACAAAAGTCAAGACTAACAGGACATCAAAGGAAAGTAAAAGAAGATGCAATGAGGGAAGGGGATTCCTGGTCAGGTTCAACACCAGTGACCCTCCATTCAAAACCAGCCTATCTACACAGTATACAACATAGTGCTTGAAACACACAAAACACACAACACACATCCACGGAGCAGCAAGTACAAGATCTTTGTCCCAGGGCTTTCCTCACACAACAGTGGCATGAAACAATCATTGATTTTTGTATAAAGCCACCACGTTTTGAAACACTATGGCTCAGAGAGTGGAAGTCGAACCATGAAAAAAGCATGAAAGACCAAATGTAATGTCCTTTTTGGAAAACATGGATTATATAGTCAGGATTATAATTTCAAACTAAATATTGAATGCTTTGCTCTGTACATTTGATGTCTAGATGAATTTGTGGGTTTTAAATGTATTTTCCTGAGTCTTAAAGCACCAGTAAGTGGAGAACATCCAATAAAGAGTGGGGACCTGCACTCTGATCCAGACGAATCATCTGTATATAGATCCTGGAAGGAAGAGAACAACTGAATGCAGATTTTAAGAGAATTGTCAGGGCAACCAGACACCTTCCAACTCAAAATACGTCACTGATAATGTTGCTGCATTTGATAATGACTATGGAGGACACGAGGATAGACACTTTTACAAGAGAAAATGAGAATGTAATGTCTGTGCTGCTCAGGTTGACTCCTTGCACACACGTTTGACTCCTGTTCAAGTCTTTTGTAATTCTCTCCTCCATGGGCCTGGGATATACTCACATATATCAGGAGGAACTCAATGTCATCACACAGCACATTTCCTCTCCAGAGTTCAAGACTTGACATGGCTAACACAGCAAGGATCATGCATGAGATGTAAAGACAAGTAACTGCTTCCCTCATATGAAAATACAAAGAAAGAAACTGGGAGCAAAGAGAACCACACATCAAGGGGAAGTGGACACACACCTGTGCAAGAGGAAGGAATCCCACACTAGCAGTTTGCTTTACTGGGTGGAGATGGCAGTACCATGTGAGGGACAGTGGGGGAAGTGGTTTTGGTCTGGCTAAGGGCAAGAAGCATCTGCTCACAGCTGAACCTCTGGTGCAGGGGACAGGGAAGGCATGCCAGCTGCAGCTGCAGAGAAGACCCAGGAAAGTGAACCACAGTGGCCTGCATCAGTCAAGAACTGCAGAAAGGGAATGAAGAAATAATGGAGTCTCAGCTTAGATATAAAAGAAGCAAAGTGGAAGATTCAGTAAACACCAGAAGAAAACGTCAGGAGGTCATGACAATAATACAGACTACTATCTGACAGGAATAAATTCGCTTCAAATAGGAGGAATATTCAAGCAAGTAAAGAAATTTTTTCCTCACAGAGTAAATGCAAACAAATAATCTATTCAGCAGAATTCAAGAGTAAGTTAGTGAAAAAATTAAAATTACATGTGGAATGAGTCAACACAAGTTAAGCACACATAGGTCTTAAGTCAGCAAAATGCTGAATGTATGGATTTGTCATGGTGCTCACTGTGAGACATGAAATAGCCCACAGAAAGTATTTCTTACGCTCATCAAGTATGTTCAAGTGTTTTCTGGCACAGACTCTGGTAGGGTAGACTGGCCTTGAATGTGCTATGAAGCAGGGAAGGACCATTGGGTCCTGTCTTCTCATCACAAATGCACAGATGGCAGGAATGTGCCTCAGAGTAGGCTGAAGTTCTATCACAGGTCTGATTACTTCAAATAATGTGACCACACACAAGTCTGTGCTTCCTCACCCTGCTGACCTGACACAAAAGTCCCGCACCATAAACAAGGCCATGTGAGCTGGTCACCTGCTCCTAGGGCGCTGCTCAAGGAAAAGCTCAACAATTTAAGGCCAGATCAAGACATGCTGACACAAACGTTGTGGCCAAGCAGACACCTGACTTTTTTTTTTTTTTTTTTTTTTACCTTACTCAGCCTTAAGTTAGAGATGGAGAACTTTTCAAAGGTTTAAGAAAATCCAGCCCTCAAGGTGAAGCTGGGTGTCAGCTTCCCCACTCTGGCTCTGTTCTGTGGAGCTCCCCTCTCTGGGTATCCACTGCATGTGTGTTCTCTCCTCTAGTCAATGCTGTTCTACAGCTGCCTATTCTGACAGGTTTGTTTGCTGAGTTGCAGAATTTCCCTCAGGCGACCTGTTGTGCCTCAGAGTTCTCTCTGTAAATTCTCCAAACGGCAGAGAAAATGAACACAATCAGACCTCAAGGCCGTTACAACAGGCCGGCTACAGAGCATAGAGGGACCAGAAACCCCATTTGCTCTAAAGATACTGCGGAATCTGACAGCGTCCCTGTGAGAACGGGGCAGCCCGTGAAGCACGTGACCCAGCAAAGCAGTTCAGTGAGCTCCCAGCCCCTCCTCAGGAGCAGGCAGTCATGTGACCGTCCTTAGCT
>NW_026595152.1:0-1194 GCF_907164565.1 Psammomys obesus | reverse complement strand
CATGTAGCCCAGGCTGCCCTCAACCTTACTGTGTACCAGGGGATGATTTTGAACTTCATATCCTCCTGCTTCTACCTCCCAAACACCAGCATTGCAGGCAGGTACAGCTGCCTGGTTCATATAATTCTGAGAATTGAGTTGCAGGGCTTCATGCATGCTAGGCCAGTACTCCTCATGTAAGCCACACCCAGCCCTATTTCTCAATGTTTCATTTGTTTCATTTCAGCAGGAATGTATCTCTTTCACAAATGTACACATCCTGCTTTTTACATTCAAAATATTGTTGTGGTGTCAGGCAAGGTAATGAATGCTGCAGCCCCACTTGCATGTGAGGCAAAGCCACCATGGCCAGTGTGATCAACATAAAAAGACCCTCTCTCTTTAAAAAGTTATCGTTCACAATACAAAAAAAATACCCTACAAGAATATTTGATCTCAAAATTGCAGACTCTAGAGAGAACATATGATATCGGAGAAGATTTGGCAAGGAAATGAAAAAAAAAAACTTTCTCAAACTGAAGGGCACAGTGGTGACCTCCACACGCTCAGGACAATAAAGCAAAATATCTACATAAGGGTTTAGAATTATGAAGTTAACCTGAGTGACAAGGAAAGGCCCCTCTCCCAAAAAAACTGATCCAAAGGTCACACCGTAACATACAAAGGACATCAGAATATTGCCAGAATTTTCCAGCAAGCACTGGAACAGCCCTAGAAAGCAGAAGGAAAGAGAGCAAAGACTGAGAATTGTAAAGAAAAGTTATTCCAATCCCAGGACTTCATTTCAGTCAAGTCATCCATCTTAACTACAGTGCATTTAAAACAAGAAAAATTCTGAATAATTTTTAGTTAAGAAATCAGTCTCTTTTGAAAACACTAAAGCCTTTACTCAATCATGAAAAGCACAAGGTGTGGGACCCAGCAGACCAGCAATGCAACATGGAAGACAAAGAACATGGGACTTGGAAGAGCAGCAATACAACATGGGAGAAGCAAAGGACACAGATACTTTAACCCAGTAGCAGTGACTGCCAACATCTTGAAGTCAGTTTGCATTCAACAGTACTTTTATAGCAAGAAGCATTGACCTTTCTGCTGTGTCTTACCTTTTAAGCATGCATAAGTAATTATATTCAGGATTTACATCTTTTTTTTTTTTTTGACAGTGTCATGTAGCCCAGGCTGCCCTCAACC
>NW_026595151.1:0-1490 GCF_907164565.1 Psammomys obesus | reverse complement strand
GCCTTGGTGTCTAGGAGGAATATGCTGTGGCTCACTCACCTTCCCTTAGTGGCAATGAGTGACAAATTTGATGACTGCCCATTTTCTTGACAAATGTGCTCAAAGTCAGAACCGTTTTGGACCAGCAACCAAATTTTTATGACACTCTGAGTCTGGAAACTTCCTGATCATTGTCTCAACAGCCTGACGATTTACTGGATGGCTGTATTCGTGTAAATAATTTTGTGTGCTTGTGTTTTTGAGTATGAAGTGAGCATTAGTTACTTTTCTGTTGCTATGACAAAATACCCTGTCAACAAAGCAAGTTAAGGAAGAAAGGGTTTATTTTGTTCATTAATGCCCTGAAAGTCATGGCAACAGGCAAGGAAAACATGGCGGAAGGAACAGGAAGATGATTGGTCATATTTTTATCTACACACAGGAGGTGGGTGGGTAGGTGGGTGAAGAATAGGGGTGAGGAAGTAGGGGTGAGGCTGTAAACCTTTAACGCCTGCTCAAACTGGTACACTTCTTCCAGCAAACATGTACTTCCTAAAAGTTCCATAACTTTTCCAAACAATTCCACCAACTGCAGATCAAGTTCACACCCACAAACTTGTTGGGTTTCATTCAAACCCACAACGTGGTTGTACTTTGGGCGTGTCTGCTGTAGGTAAACCATTTTAGTCATCACATATCCTGAAGAACAAGGTGGGTCATCACAGAATAGTGGTCACATAACAGTGGCTGTTCAGAGATCAATTTGTTATGTTCATGACCCCCTCCCCACCTCATGCCACAGCAGCTCCTTCAGTCTTTGTAACAGTGGAGGTGAGGAAGGTTAATTTGCAGAGGAGACGGAGAATAGCTGTCATGTTTTCTATCTGAAGCCCCACAACAACAGAGAGGCAGAGTCAAGCTTTGCCCCATCTGAAGGAGTAATTTCTACCCTGCTGGGTTGACTCTTATAAACAACTTACCTTTAAACCAGGTAGGCAATTGCTGGGTAGGAGCTACATAAGGCGGTGAAGACATAGACCATATGAGCTAAAACATCATTTCTGCAAGGCAAGATTTTCATGTGTCTTTTCCAAAGGCCAGAGTTCAGATTTAGGACAGTGGAATATTCATGAGTTGCTGTGGTACACAATTGCCACAGCACTTTGAGGGAAGGTTTCCTGTAATCGAAATTAACCCAAGGTGAGGACCACTTCTGAGCTGAGGTGATGGCTGATGTGATCAAGGCAGCATACATGCTGCTTAGAAGGCAGCGAATTGATTTCTTAAAGCAGTGTTTGCGATTTGGACATGGAAGTATTTATTGCTCAATCCATCTACTTATTTACTTCATCTATCCACCTGTCTGTCTGTCTTTCTGTCTATCTATCCATCTACATCTATCTATAAAATTATGTAAAAATTATGGTACCCTGCCTATCTATCCATCTATCCATCTATCTATCCATCTATCTATCTATCTATCTATCTATCTATCTATCTATCTATCTATC
>NW_026595150.1:29098-34975 GCF_907164565.1 Psammomys obesus | reverse complement strand
ACACACACACACACACACACACACACACACACACACACACACACACACTGCTGAGTATGCCAGGAGGTTCAGGGAGACGTGAATCCTAAGAAGTCAGAAGAACAGGGAAGTAACTGATCAGGGACCAGGAATGAGGAGAGAAGACTATGGGCTAGGAGGAGTGAAGAGAGGAGCAGAGTGAAGGACACAAGGGATGGTAGGACTGCACGAGAAGACAGGCTAGGCTAAGATGAGGTCAGTAACGACTGCCAGTTAGCAGGAGATTCAGTGAAGTTCAAGGAGTTTGAGGATGTATGCAGGAGGATGGAGGTTATGGTAGGAGGCCAGGGTGTTGTAGGTGGATGGGGAGGAAATGTGGAAACATGGGTGATGAGAAGATATATGGGAAGAAGGATGATAGACACATAGAAAGGTTGGATCCTGAAAGGAAAGAAGACTGCAGAGTGGGACCAAATCTTCTGCTAGATAGGAACTGTCTGGGGTCAGACACACACCTCAGCTATTAAGAAAACTGTCTGCTCCTCTCCAGGATCCAGGATCAGTTCCAAGCCCTCTTCAGCCAAGGTCCTAGGAAGCAGACATTCTGCCTTACCTGGCCTCCCTAGGACCAGCAAAACACCTGGTTGTCACAATATTCACAAAGGCCTTTCACATAGGGTGGAAAGTTCAGATAGAGCAGGCAGTGTGATAAACAGAACAAAGGTGGGGATGAGGTAAGGCACTCAATGAGTAAGAAGCCTCATGGAGATCTTTAGGGAGATCTGCGCATTGAAGAGGAAATAGCTCATGGGGAGCTTGGACAATGAAGAGGGGACAATGTGTAACAGAGGATTTGGTGAATAAGGCAGCTGGCTCTGGAATGGTGGGAGTCTTGTGGAGAGCAGAAGCCTGGAGAATGGGACAAGATGGAAAAGACAGTGAGTGCAGCCTGGGGAGGGAAGCAGGAGGCTCCAGGGAGTGTAGGAAATTAGGAGCAGTCACCTGAATGCTGGATGGTTGTCTGAGAGGATGGGATTGACAACAGGACTTTCAGGAGGCTATAGGAGCCTGTCCCTGTAGGCGATGGGGGCTTTGGGCAGGAAGATTGAGAGGAGTCTAGTTTCCTCTCGAGATGGTTGGAACACTGAGTTCCGAAGGAAGCTTACTTGTAGTGTGGGATAGTAGGGTCTAGAGGAGGGTGGGCAAGAAGCTTGCTGGGAAGGATGGAGATGGTGGGAAGGGAGGGAGTTGAAGGAAACTTTGGAAGCTGAGGGAGATGGTAACCCTAAGCAGGAATGTTAAAGTGGTCAGTACAGGTTAGGAGGCTGGTGGGAATCAAGAGGCTGATGGGGAACAAAGTAGAGACTGGAGAAGAGGCGAGGAGTCTCAGAGGGCATATGAGTATGAATTTGGGTGAAAGGCTCGATGAGAGGGCAGAATCTGTTGTGGGAGCTAGAGATGTGGCTGGAGGAGCAAGCAGGTCAACAGTTGATGTCCAGATAGGCATGAAGGAGCCACTGGGATTCCAGCTGTAACGGGAGGACATAACCTAAGTAGGACAGCTAGAGGCTGAGGGCTTTAGCAGGGTCTGGGAAAAGCAGAAGCCTCTGAGGTGGGAGTCAGGAATTTCAAGCTGATGTGAGGAGGCTAGTGAATGACAGAATTATGTAGAGGATCCCAAGATCTAGAATAGGAAGTTAGAAGGCTGTGGCTGAAGCCTGCAGGCTCCAGAAATTGAGGGCATTGGTGAAAAACACAGGAGGGTTATTTTGAGCCCAGAGAGCCATAGGTGACCAGGAAGTGAAAGAAGACATTAGGCTGTGGAAGAGGAGGAGGAGAAGAAGGAAGAAGAGGAGGAGGAGAAAGAGGAGGGCAGAGATAGCAAGGAGTCTACAAGGATGCCAGACAGCTCGGGTATAGGAGCCTGGGAAGGATTGACACTGGGAACCTTGTGTTGGATGGAACCAGCAGAAACAAGCAGAAGTTTCCTGTGGAAAGTCAGTGTCTGGCAGAGAGCAGGAAACAGTCTGCTAGTACATGAGCCTGTGGAGGATGCAGGAAGTTGACTAAGGAGAAAGAGCAGGAACCCCTCGGGGTATGATGTGAGCCTGTGAGAGTGTAGATGGTTTCAGACTGGGGCAGGAGTCTTGAACTAATGGTGGGTGCATTACAGAGAGGCAAAGAGGCTCACGTGGATAGGGTAGGGGGAATACTATAACTTTATAGGGGAAAGCAGAAAGCTCTGGGAAGGAATGGAGGACAGGTTCAGGAGAGGTGATTCACCTAGAGTTTAGGAGTCTGAGGATTATGAATGCCTTTCAAGGAAGAGTAGGAAAGTAGGGGTCTGGGCACCAGTCCATGGAGATACTAGGAACATGTTAATGATAGCATTAGACACTGGGCTTGGGAGAACCCCGGGGGGAGGGTATAAGGCTCAGGAGGAGTGCAAGACACTGGGCAGTAGTTAAAGGCTTAGTAATAAGCTTGGCTGACTCACAAGGCTGAGATAAATGTGAGAAGGGTGAGGCATGGGAGAAGTCTGCAGGAAAGGAGAAGGATGAATGCTATGGGAGGGCTTAAAAGCAAGGAAGAAGGCAGGGGTCTTAAGTCTGTAGGAGGAAGGAGGCTTGGGAAGAGATGGGGTGTGTGGAGACTGCTGGAAGCATCTGAATGGTGATGGCAGGCTTGGAGAGGACACAAGGGAAGTTAGGCCATCAAGTGGCCTGGGGAGAGCATTGGAGTCACAGGTAAAGGACGGTGGGTGCATGGGGAGTTGCTGATGGTCAAAGAGGAGGTCTAAATGCCGTGAAAGCATCCAGATTGTCCCTGGGATGATCTGGAAAGGAGTGAAGCAGGCCCAGGTTACTTGTAGGAGGCTCCAGGATGTCCTAGGCCTGTGGGGATCATGTAGGCTTAAGGGGAATTCAGTGTTTACATGGGAGAGGAATAACTGGAGAGGGTGGGAGGCTCATGGTCAGGTGGGCTTATGCTGGAGGGAGGAAACTTCGAAGAGAGAGCAGGAAGCTGGTTAAAGTTGTCAGAAGGCCTAGAAAGTAAAGTGCTCAAGGGAGGGCTGAGTACAGGCTAGGCAGGCAGGGCAGGAAGAGGAAGAAAGTGTGAAGGACAGAAAAGGATGGAGAGAGGGGAAATAGGATGTGGGGGTAGAAATCACATAGGGGACTAGGGGAAGAGGGCAGAAGGCTGAAGAGCAGGAGGGGGCCAAGCAGGGCAGAAAGTTCAGGTAATTGTATGGCGATAAGGAGCGGTAGCTGGACAGGAGAGCAAGGGGTTCAAGAGGAGGATAGGATCCTGATGAGCAAAGCAGGAAGATGTGGAAGGAGCCAGGAGGCTGATGGTAAAGGTTGAAGAATGGGTGGATAGAAGAACCATTGTCATGAGTGAGAAAAAGGCCAGAGTCTCAGGGAAGTCCATGAAGAAATGGGAGGATGTGGAAAGAGGACCCATCATTTCTCAAGTAGGAGGCTTCCTGGGAGACTCAGAGTTAGGATCAGGAAGTTCAAAACAGCCTGGCTTTAGGGGTTCAAGTGTCACTTGTTTGTCACCAGGAGCACCCCAGAGGCCAGAGCACTCTGACAAGAACAGCATTCTCAGCAGCCTTGGTGGTGGGTCTATGTGCCCTCTGCCAGCACCAGCATATTCCTGAGTCCCAAAGCTCCACTGTCTCTGCCTCAATCATCCTGCCAGCTCCCCCTTGTCCAGCCCGCCTCTTCAGGATCACAGGGTCCCCACTAACCAAGGGGCCAGAACAATGTGGTGTTTCTTGTGTGAAAAGTCGTCTGTGCTCTAATGGAACACCAGGTAATTCTATTCCTGGAGACTGGGTGGTCAGTTAGCTGTGGGTAAACACCGTTGCTGCTCATAAAATTCATTTATTAAAATAACATGAACTCTACCTTTGTTATCTCTTACTGCAGGTGGAGGGTTTGCTGGGATTCATTCTCCAGAAGACTCTGATTAGAAAGCTGAGGGTTTATCATGGGAAGATGGGCCCTTCCCACCCTGCTGTATGCTCCCTTGAGTCAGATTTAGGCAGTCTGTGGGCCAGAAGGTTCAAGTTTAACAGTCTCTTTAGAATTCCTAACTTAACTGTTTGCATTAAAGAGGCCCTCTGTCCTTATAGAGATAACATGGAAGAGGGGTTCTCAGGGCCCACAGCCCTACACCTCCTTCACTGGGGTCATGGAGATTGCTCTCCAGTTGTACTTGGGCCGGATGCTCTGAATTATCACCACGCTGACCATGTGGCCTAGAAGAGGAGTGTATCCAGTGGGAAGGTCCAGTGAGCGGAAGGTGAAAAAGATACTGTAGTTCAGCATTCCTTGTCCTTTGTGGATACTGGTCACACACACCTGTCACGAGAAAGTGTGGCAGTGAGTGTGGGAAGCCTGAATCCTTGCTCAGCGTCTGTCCCTCCACACTGGCTCTGACCACTTTTGGACCGCACTCTGTCTCTGTTACCTGCCCTGCCTGTTTTAACTGCCAACACCTGGGGTGCTATGTCACCCACTTCCCTCCTCAGATTCTTCTTTATACCAGTCAAAGGGGACTTTCTCTGCTGACTGTGTCCTGCTCATGAGAGACCATGTCCTAAATATTAATTGTCAGTGGCCGTTAACCCCTGTGATTAATGTTGACAGATCAAGGACTGACTGACACAGAAAAACAGCATGAAGTGGACTATCATTGCCCCATGTCTTGCCCTGTCACTCTGGAAGCTTACGACTTCAATTGGACCTTTGGGAAACTCATTTTGAGGTCAGCTCAACCCCTGTCCCCAGCCTCCACCCCCCTCCCCAGCCTCCACCCCCTTCCCCATACCCTGCTTTCTATTCCCACCTTCAGCACCATGCTTTCTCTCACCACCTTCCCAGCAATGCTCTCTGGACTGCTAGTTTTTTCTTCCTGCTGTTTTAAAAATACCCCAAGGAACCTTCCACCGAGTAAGCCCTGTGCCTCAGAGCTGAAGTATGTCTGTGTATGTCCTCTGTTATCCTTGGTTACCTCTTTACAAAGTCCTTCCACTTAAATAAATGGCTCAAGGTTATATATGCTTCCATATGTTTGCCTTCCCCAGCACACCCCACTGATAGCTAGTCACAGATATTACCAAAGGAATCTTTGAAACAAGGTATCAATAGAGAAAACATTTACCTAGCTCTTCCAGTTGTCTGCGTTTTGTTGCCCTCAATGAGTGTGTTGTGATTTTTGATAACTATTTTGCACAGAATACTCAATATCTAACCAGTGTCCTCTATAAGGCATGAAGCCTATGATGGCTAAGAGAAAACAAAGATGGCTAAGTTGAAAATAATTCTACCATTTAACTGCAGTCTCATCTTTACAGGGCTCTGGATACAAGCCATTCTATTTTAACTTTTCTCAAGTAAAATTTCACTGGTTACATTGGCTTGTAACACCGTGTTCAAGCGAGCATTAGGTGTAAAGTACAGGTGTCTTGTACATCTCCCAGGTAGAATGGAAATTTATAGTTTTCAGACATTGCTTTCCCTCCACTCCGTTAGCATGTGTCACGATCAGGGTCCTCTTTTGAAGTCAGGATGTCATGTATCTCAAGCTTTCTTCAAGCTAAGCAACTCTCTCCCTTCCCTTCTCTGTCCCTCTTTGTGAATCATCTCTCCACCTTTCTCTCTCTCTCTCCTTCCACTCTGTTTTTGCTCTCTACTTTTATCTCTCTCCTATCCTCTATCTCTCTCCCGTCTTATCTCTCTCTCCAATCTTCCCTCTGTCTTTCCCTCTCTACATTTATCTCTCTCCTATCCTCTCTGTCTCTCTCCCTCCTTATCTCTATCCTCCAATCTTCCCTCCATCTCTCCCTCTCATTTCCATCTCAACCTCACACCCTCTCATGTTCCCTTC
>NW_026595150.1:28496-29088 GCF_907164565.1 Psammomys obesus | reverse complement strand
CAGCACACTTCCCCAGTTCTCCCTCACCACCTGTCATGCTCTCCACTTCCCTCTCTTTCCCTCTCTTGTTCTCTTCCCCTACCCTCATCTTTCACCCTCTTACTTATTCTATGCCATCCTTCCTCTCTCCAGGCCTCTGTCCTTTTCTTTCTTTCACCTTCCCTCTCTGTTTTCCATTCTCTCTTTTCCTTTCTCCACCCATCTCTTCCTATCTACCTCTTTTTCTTTCCCATTTTCACTTTCCACCTCCCTTTCCCCCTCTCACTCTCTGCCTCATTCATGCTTCATACTTCCTCTCTCTTCCACCTGCTTCCTTTTTTTCTCAATCTCTCCATCTCTCCTTTTCTTCATTGTCTAGTTTCCTTTCTCTTTCTCCCTCTTGCTTTCCTTTTTATCCATCTCCAGTCGCCCACTACGTCCCTTTCACTTTATCTCCCTCTATTTTTGTTCTGTCCCTCCTCTCTCCCTACTTCCCTTGCTCTGTCTCTTTTCCTCACTTTCTCTCCATCCCTCCCTTTCCACTCATAACTTTATTCCCTCAATCATCCTCTCTCCTTCTGCCTCCCTGCCTGCCTCCCAATCTTCCCCCTCT
>NW_026595150.1:11834-28486 GCF_907164565.1 Psammomys obesus | reverse complement strand
ATTTGTCCCCCTCTCTCCCCGTCTCTCCCTCCTTCTTTGTCTGTCTCCATAATTCCTCCTCTCTTCCACCCACTTCCTGTCTTACCTTCTTTCTCTTTCCCTTCTACCTTCTCTCTCTCTCTCTCTCTCTCTCTCTATATATATATATACATATATACATATACGTATACATACATACATACATATATATATGTATATATACTTCCTCTCTCTTCCAACTGCTTCCTTTTTTCTCAATCTCTCCATCTCTCCTTTTCTTCATTGCCTCTTTTCTTTTCTCTTTCTCCCTCTTGCTTTCCCTATTTCTCCTCTCTGAGCCTTTCTTACTCTCTTTCCCTCTCTCTCTCCTATAGCATTTTCCCTCCTCTTCTCCTTTCTCCCTCTCCCTGTTTCCTTTCCCTTCTTTGTCTCTTGGTCTCTCTCACTCTCTTTCTCACACACACACACACACTCACACAGGGACACACAGGGATGAATGCATGCGCACAGAGTGTTAAGAACTGGACTCAGGTTATCTGCCAGAGAACTATGTGCTCCTAACTAAGCAACAGGCTCCATCTCTTTGGCCACAGCACCTTTCAGTATTTTCAAAATACTTTCCCTGTGGCTCACAATCACTTGTAACTCCAGTTCTGTGGGTTTTGACACTCATTTCTGAACTCTGTAGACAACTGTACTCATGAACACAGACATACTCACATACAGTCTCAAATTTAAAAGTAAGTGAAGATTTTTAAATTTAAGGATTTGTAATAATTTTACCATCAGAATTCAATACTCATGTAAATGAAAAACTTGTCCTTATTTTACTGGCTACATTCAACTACTGAGCACCTAATAAATGATAGTGTGATGTTTACAAACATTACCTGTTCATACATGTATTGAGCTTTATTTTCAGTGCCCAAGATCCATGTCCAATGCTGAAGAGCTCCTGAATGCAGCCCAGCCAAACCAATAGAATACTAATACCAAGTCAATACAAAGACCTCAAAACATTAAACTTGACGTGTCTTTAAAATGTAAATCAAACCTTTAGAAATGCTGTCTAGATAGAAGTAGTATTCATCAGCGAGGTAGATGATATCTTTCTTCACATGGGAAACACAAGCAGATAAATATTGGATCTTTCAGTCTGGTTCTCTAGGCCCATCGTCTTCTAAGACAACACAAACCTACAAGATAAGGAAGCAGGTAGGAAAACATGATCAAAAATCAAAATGGAATCCTGTGTGTGTAAAACACTGCCTGTGGAAGGGCTTAGATAGTAAGGGCTCTGATGGAAGCAAAGCTTCCAGATTAAAGTCATCCTCCTTGGTTGCAGGACAGCTTGGCTCACTAGAGATTCTTTCTCTGTTGGGGGCTTTTCAGCTGTCAGTATCAATTCCATGGTCATTGTTCAAAAACTGACCTTTCCTTGAGGAGTGAAGTACCAGGTACTCACCAGTCCACCACCCTATGTTCCCAGGTTGATGATCCACCATACCACAGACCTGTCGGTGACAGGATGTCATGTAACCTCACAGCCATGGTGCTGAATGAGCCTACCCACAAACCTCATGTCCAGGGCACATTACCACAGCCCGCTCCCTTAACAACACAAGGAATGCAGGCATATTCAGATGTTTGTGAGGCAGTGGAGATGACCTTTCTATACAAAGGAGGTGCAAGGGATTCTCCACCTTGTGGAAGGGGACAGAGAGTGAGATACAGACCCTCATTCTGACTATTAACACACGTTGAATCCAGTCTTGACAAATGTTCAGATGTGACTAAACTGTGATGAAAAACTCGATTTAATACAGGGGTGATTTAGGAATTAGTGTAAAGACTCTGTGTATTCTTACCGGACACACAGACCAGAAGATCTGTACATAACACATCAGCACTGAATATCAGAAAGGCCAAAGGGCAGTGATGTGACAATGACCCATGAAGCCAAAGCCTTCATATGTTTCCTTTCATAAAAGAGTCCCAATTTTGCTTGCTACATGAATAGCTGTGATGCCCATGATCAATGGATGTGAGAAAATAAAAATGGAGGCTTTCTCCTGAACACTCACCAGCTCCAGAGGGAATTCTCGGGCTTCATTCCCCTTTGTGCTTTGCAAGACTTTGGATGCTCAGAGCCCTTAGAGATCCTGGGATACAGGCAGCATAGTTAAGGGAAAATTTCACCAAATCTCTGCTCTGGGGCATGCTTTCACTATACTTATAAACCATGAAAGTCAATAGATCTTGCACCAGAAATGGGAGAACCCAGTGGGTTGTAAGTGGTAGCTCAGCGAAAGTCTCTGAAAGATTAACAGACACATTTCAGAAAGCACTTGCACTTTTGTTGAATGCATCCTTGAAAAAGCAGACTTTTACCTGACAAAAGGCAGACAAGCTGCAAGTCGGTGTTGTGTTTAAGTGAATCCTGCTCTTTGGACACTGGGACAACACAGGACTTTACATTGTAAGACATGGAACTTAGGGTTGAGTATGGTGGCATATAAACCATGCTCAAAAGACCGAGGTTGGAGGAAGCTCTGCACCCAGGTGATTCCACCCTCACCGTGTGCTAATTCTCTTTTCTGTCTCTCTCTTTCTCCCTCTCCCTCTCTCCCTCTCCCTTTCTCCCACACACAGAGGCACACACCAAACACAAGAAAAGAACCTAGAGCTACAGGGGAGCAGGAATTTGCATTTCATGACTTGCACTATGTGAGTAATACAGAGAGGTTGCTTTGAACCTCTCTGTAGCAGGATAGCAGGTTGAAAGCCCATGGGAAAAGAGAGTCTTCCCAAACCTATGCAAAGCTCACTTCGGTGGCTTTCAGTTCATGTGACATTAGGTCTTCCTCTACAAGTGCTGTGACTTTCTCTCCAGCTCGTAGAGACATAGGGTCAATTACATCATCGGTGCTGAAGAAGATTCATTCTTCAAACCAGACAGAATCAGTTCCCACAGCTCGTCACAATGCCTTTCACAATTTTAGTGTTCAGTTCTCCTGTGAATTCCAGACACTGCAGGTGACATGAATTAATCTCAAGAGCAAATAACCACTCCAAGGTATCCTCTCCCAAATATGTTACAAAATCATGACCTCCTGTAAACAGAAAGCTTCTGATTTGAGGAACACAGGGTGAGGCCTGGGAGCAGAAGGTGGATCTCTACACAATTCTGAACGTAGAATGTACAGGTTGAAATCTTGGCTTTGCCATACTCTGCCCAGATGACCTTGGTTAAGACCATGAGCCAGGACCCAGATAGCCTTGGTGATAAACACATGTCCTTCTCTCATGGTTTGTGTAACCCTAAGTACATTTCTTGACCTCTCTGTCCATTTTTGCAACCAATGACTCCTCATTTCTCTTGGAAACTTTAACTGGTACATACATGTTAAACCCTTCCAAATGTGTCTAGTACATCTTAGAGGTCAAATGATATTGCTATTATTGTATCTGTGGGTGGACTTTCTTTAGGGCAACTCAATCACTAAATTTGGCAGTAAGTCACCACAGTGAGAGACGGCAGGCATGCAGATATTTAAGCGGCTCATCAGAGAAAGGCCTGTGGCCACAGCTCTGTAATCCTGCCACCTGGGAGAATGACAGAGCAGGATCAAAAGCTCAAGGCCTTCCTAAGCTACAGATCAAGCACAAGGCCACCCTGGGCAGCGAGTGAGGAAAAGATGGGGAGTGAAGCTCACTTGTCCAGTGGTTGTCCAGCATGAAGAAGACCCTAGTTTCCATCTCCAGCACTATAAATAGATAATTCATGAAGTGAATCTGGACTCTTGAGGCCAAGGCTCACACTGTGGGCCTAGACAGGCCTGGGACTCATTCTCTATGCAGTTTAGGTTGGCATCAAATTTGTGACACTCCTGCTTCATGCCCACATGGCTATAGGATTGGCATGGAGAGACTAGGGCTTCTCTTGAAGGACTGCTCATGAATATTACCCACATGTTTGGCACGAGGAATCACCAGACAAAAGTTAGAATGACCTCAGAGTTTGGAGGCTGTCCAACTCAGGATAGTGTTGAGATTAACCTAGACTCCCACCCACCGACAGGCCTCCACCTATTCCTCTTTTGTGCTCACTGAAGTGAGACCCGACTTTCAGAGAACAGAGTGAGCAGCAATGAATCTTGGTCCCTGATCTCTCACGCATGACAGAGAACTGAGACTGACCCCATTCTCGCCTCCAAATGCCAGCTGGGATGGGAAGCAAGACCAAATCTGTGTTCAAATGTGAGTGCTTCCCTGATCCTGGAAGTGGAAGAAAAGCTCTCAAGGGCCTTTTGTGTCCCCAGTCATGTGAATTGGTCAAAATCATTGGCACCCCAAGAGAATTTGGTACACTGTTCAATGTCCATCCAGTGCATCTGAACTTACTGCTCAACAGCCACTGTGCACAGGCCTCTACCAATCTTTTGCCACCTCCCCCTGTGCTCACAGGCTTCAGTGTTCACCCAGTGTATGGGTGCCTAGGGATGCCCTACTGTTCAACCAGCCACTGTGGACAGCTGCTGCAGGCCTCTACACATCTTTCACCTCCCCGTGCTCACGGCTATGGAGAGCAGTGATGAGGTGTTTCCTGCAGTGCAGACTAGGACACTGAGTGCCTGAGGAGGAGTACCTTCCAGTTGTTCCTGGTCTCTTTCAACAGATTCAGTTTTCCACTGAAAGAAGTACAATTCTCTATGCAGCATCCCGAGGAGACGCCTGAAACTCAGTCAAAGAAGCAGCAGTAGCAGCATAAAGACCAGGATATCATGACCCACATGGTGCCACCTCCTGACTTTCTCACTCCTGGGAAATGGTACCTGATGCCTACTGGGCAGCCCTACAGACAGCCACCCCAGTAGCTCAGCAGGAATCCCTTCCATAGACTCCCCGACAGACTGGTAACCAGTGAGCATTGCTCTACCCACAAACCAATGAGCGCACTGCACGTGCTCAGGATCCTTCTCCAGCCAATGGCAGGCAATGGGAGGAGAAACAAAGATCGCATAGTGCATTATGCCCCTAGCATGGAAAGAAAACATGGAAATGGTTCACCCCGTGAACCCTGGGGTGTTGTCTGAATTGTTGGAAAGAGACCCTTGCAGTGTTCACTAGAAGGACTAGAGCTCTGGCTTAGGCACTGTGGCAGAAATGTGTCCCTGTGTGTAAAACAACATCCAGTATGCATTCAGCGTAAAGGTTGGCCATTTAGTGGTTACACAGAGTTCAACGGGGGCTGTGATCGTCTTGGTGGTGGTGGTGGGTAGTGGTGGCGTTCATATGAATAAGCCAGGTAGTGTTTGTCAAGGTCATGTTCATGAAGCAGGTGTGGTTCCTGGAAGTATTTCATATCTCGGCCCTGCAGGGTGACTGGGATAGGGGTCCTGTGAGTAGGACACATCTCTGGGCCAGGTTCCAACACTTCCCATTCATGCTGGAGCTCCTTCGATGGAGATCAGTCATGCATTGTCATAGAACCCCTTAATTCTCACTGTTACCACTCATTCACGGCTAGCCTTACCATGCAGGAATTCCTTGATTCCTTCATTCAGCAACTCCCTGTGGGCCAGGGACTCTGCTCTAACCTGGAATTTGTGAATGAAACAGGCGATTGTCTTGACCTCTATGCCTTGAATTTTCTTATAGTGCTAGGAAAGCCCTTCTGATCCAATGGGTGACCAAAAAAAATCAAAAGGCCCACTCCTAAGTGGAAAGCTGACACATAAATTCCCCAGGAATTAGATTTGTCCTAACAACAGGACTTCATGGCCATGAATGAGCCTTGATGCAGAATAGAGAGCATTAGACAAGAAAAAAATGTAACATATGGAGAGCGATAGGTGAAGGGGAGGCTGTCCTTTAAAGCCCTGAGAACAGCTCCATTAAGAGTGAGGACATGTTGGACATGGGGTAAATGCCTTTCATTCCAGCATTCTGAATGCAGGAACAGGCTGATCTCTATGCATCTTCAGACAGCATGGTCTACATACTGAACTGCAGGCCAGCCAAGATTAACTAGTGAGGTGCAGTCTCAACAAGCAGAGGAAAAGACTGAAAGTGAGAAAGAAATGGGAAGAGTGAGAAAGACTGCTGGTTTTGTAAATAAAAAAGAGTGTTGGGCTATATAGTGTTTATTATTAGCCGTAAGATTATCATGGTGCTATTATCACAAATAATCAGACACAGACACCTGTTAGATTTTATAACTGCCTTATTAACCTTGGGCCTGGCAGACATTTCACCTCCACTGTCTCAATAACCTCACCTCCCATCTCCCAGCCCCATCCAATGCCCTCCACCTTAGTCCTCTTCATCTGGTCTATTTTCCATCCGAAATCCATTGGCACTTGCTTGTATTCTTCATCTGGGACTCTCCACAACATTATTGGAGTCCTTCATCCAGGCCCTTGTGATTCCTTCTCCTTGCTAAGCCATTATGGCGTCTTTCTTCCTCCTCTCTCCCTGGCTGTCTATCTCCTGTGATTCTCCTGTCTAAAGTCCATGAACCTTACCCATGCTGACCCCATTCTGTCCTGCCCGGGTATAGGCTGTTTAATCATTCAATCAGATATAATGATTTAGGTAGGTTTACACAACTAGGAAAGGATTTTTTTGTTGTTGTTGTTCTTGTTTTTAACAAGGATAGGTTTAAGCAGATCATAAGGGCTAGCATCAGAACCACCCCAACAGACTGCCAACAAGAGAGAGATGGCATGAGAGCCAGACAGTCAGAAGAGGCCATCCAAGAGCAACCTTCATGTCCAGTCCAATCCATCATCATTCTCGCAGAGGAATCTCAGAGCAATCATTAGAAGAAATTCAAGATCTGACTCTTTATAACTGCTTAGAGGAGGCAAGAAAGTTTCTCATCACATGCTTTAGTTCAGTGTCTCCTATGTGACAGGGACTGAGGGGAAGCCGGGTGTGGTATATTGAGGGTTCTCAAGTCACATCACATACTGCCTCCTAACTCTGGGGCAGAGAGAGATGCAGAAGGTGTGGCCTGATTCAGACCATGGGGTCAGGCTGAAAAATTGAGGAGGTCCAGGTTCTAACACAGGGCCTCTGGGCATCTTTCAGGAGGATCCACTGAACAGTCAAACCAGGAGGTAACTTCAGCCAGCTCTCCTGGATGTCCAGCAAGATGCCATCTGAATCCTACTCCAATTGACTCTGTACCTGCCACAGTATGCTGAGAAGGACATGTCGCTGGATTGTCTGGGGGCCCTGTGAGCTCTGGGATATCATTAGCTCACCGTGTTGAGAAATGTTAAAGTCACCTCCAACATTTATCCCAGAACACGTAGTCGCCTTTCCCTTGGCCCACATGTGCTCTGAGGCCTGTTGCACAACACGAAACTGAAATTCAGATCTGAAAAACAACCTCTGTGTGATGGGAGAGTCCCCAAATGGAGGAAGGACAGAGAAAAATGTCCAAAGGCTTCAGGTCATGAGAAGGCTGTCGGCTTGGGGTGCCTAAACACAGTGGCCATTAGTGCCTGCATCAGGAACACTGCTACATAGTTAAGCTCAAACCAGAGGGCCTCTCTTTTGTCCCTGCCTTCATTTTTCCTCCCTCACCTTCAGTCCAGGTCACTTGTTTACTTCACATAGAGGCATGTTTTCCCCTCAAGGAGTATCTGTCCTGAAATCTGTGATGTCCAATCCGTGTCATTCCTGTATAAGGTTGAAGGCACAGAGCTGAGTCATTGTCCTCAGGCTCCAGTCACCTTGAAGTGCAGGCAAAGGAAGGCTTGCATGCAGGACAAACGACCCCAAGATGTAAACAACAGTTGAGGATGGACAGTCTACACCCTGGCATTTTACAGGAACCAGACGGGGCCTCCCCAGTGAGATGATTGGCAGAGGCATGCCCCCCTTCTCCGAGGTCTGGATCTGACATGCTAAAGGGTCCCTCTGCTGCACACACCACACTGCCTCACTGGCTACTGCAATGCCAACAGCCACACACGCACCAGGCTCGCTCTCTGGCCGCATAAGAGGCAGGGTTGCCAGTACTTTGACCTCTTCCTCTGGAGCCTGCCTGGGCCTCAGGGGCTCTCCAAGTTCTGCACAGAAGTCTCTAAGCCACCTGCCTGGAGGTAAGTCAAGAAGTGTCACCAAACCTTTCTCAAAAGGATCCCTTGTAGGGGACCATGAGCACAGGCACTCTCTCCGGTGAGAAGAGGCAGAATTTAACAGCCAAGGGTGCCATTCTAACCCTACCTTCAGCTGACACAGGAATCATCATCAGTCAGCCACTTGCAAGTCCTTCTCCCCACATGTTCTCATCCATGTCATTCACCTCACCACTAGTCAAATTCAGGAATGCCACATGCCCAGGACACCCTTAAAGTGGACTCCCATCCTCTTCTTGGTAACATTGCATGGATGACTCTAAGGTAGGACTAGGGCACAGATCCTCCAGGGGACGGCCTAAAGGAACAACTCAGGAGACACTCAGAAGCAGAGAGGGTACCTGGGGCTGTGAGGCTTTGTGCACAGGAGTCCACCTCAGAACGACCCTCATGAAGCAGTGAGTACAATGGGGAAGAATGCCTGCCTCCAGGGACAATGACACCAGAAGAACCAGACTGGCCACATCAGCAGAACTGTGTACGGAGACCAGTGGACAGAAACGTGTCTTTTCAAGTCCCATGTGATAAGAGAAGACGTCAGGACATGTGTAGCAAGGACCCCAGTGGACACAC
This sequence comes from Psammomys obesus, assembly GCF_907164565.1. NCBI lineage: Eukaryota > Metazoa > Chordata > Mammalia > Rodentia > Muridae > Psammomys > Psammomys obesus. The sequence goes on along the minus strand of NW_026595150.1, from coordinate 19,781 downwards.
TAGTCAAGGCTGGGAGGTTGTCCTCAGAGACGCAGGAATGTTTGTTGTGCAATTTCCAGTCCCTACAGAGGAGACTCAAGGACCTTCTTCTGATGGCTGTGAAATCAGTCTCCCTCAGAAGGGGTCCCCAAACCCTCATTACAACCATGTCTTTTCAGATTCTACGCATCTTCCTACTTCCTTGTACTCCAGGCATCGGCAGTGCCCAAGGCAGAGCAAGGGCCTGGGGGCACCAAGACTGGCCAGGGAGCACTGCTCACAAGCTATGGGAGTGTTTTAGGGAGAGCTCTGCCTGTGTCTCTCTGACATTTCCTTACTATGTGGACACTATGCTGGGCACATCAGAAGCGGCTACACAGCTGCTGACCGGTGCAAACCCTCGGACTCCTTGGTCTCCCCGCTCTCTGACATTCCCACAGCTAATCGAAGCACTAGTCCATTCTTCATCGCTGGGTACACTGTTCCGCCTGCTCTCAGATGTAGCAGGCTGTCTTAACACAGTTGGCCTTGAAGCACAGCAGGGATGCCGAGGCCCTATGGCTTCCTACTGGCTGTTTCCCATACTCTCATTCCTGCCCTGTGATCCAAGACCTTCAGGGAGTGGCTGCTGATGTCAGTGTTGGAGTAGGGCAGAAAGCATGAGAGCTGAGACAAGGAGCAGCTATCGCAACAGCTTTGACCAAATCTCATTTCTGTGTAGTCATAAACCACGAGGATGAAGTACGGGCTTTTGTTTTTTGAAGTAAACAGGAGGTGCTGGGTGTTACCCAAAAATGAACTCAAGAGGTGCCTGTGTCCTTTTGATTCCTGAGCAAACCGGAACCACAAAATGATTAGACAACACAGTGAGGGACCTTTACATCGCAGGTAGTTCCCAAGGGGTGTCCAGAAGCCCCGTGTATGCTTGGATATGTCCAAGGCACTTTGTAGACCGGTCACAACCATGGAGACAGTTGACCCAGCTTTGGGGGAAGACATGGTGGCAGCATGACCTTTCCTGCTCTGTAATGACAGGGTGATCTGGATGCTGTGTGGGCATTACTTCCTGGGTCTACAAAATGTTCTGTGTTTGTAAACGCCCATTTGGCACAGCCCAGCTTCACTAGGTTTTCAGGGCTCTGGGAAGAAACTGCTCCAAACTAGGCAAAAAGGGCAGACTAAGTACCCTGAGCTCTGCTGGCTCATATCCAGGGCTTTCCAACACATTGCAGCCCATGACTGTTCAAGAGGCCATCCTTCCTTGCCTCTTCTCTCTTGTGGTAGGTGCAGCTGTGCTCTCTGTAAACAGGATCTTCCCACTTCTGCAGCTCTCTGAATTTGCTAGTCTTTCCCCAGTGTTTATAATTTTTTTGTTTCAAAAACTATTATAGCTGTTTGTCTGAGCTTGCCCACAGAGGCCAGAAGTGGGGATCACAAGTCCTGGAGCCAGAGTCACAGGATGTGCAGCCCACGTGATGTACGCACCTGGACCCAGATACCTGGTCCCTAACTTGGCCAAAGTTGCTCTGAATTGCTCAGACATATCGTCTGACCCTGACTTTGGCAGTTTTCTACAACTTCAAGTCATGGGATTTAGGACATTTTCTCATCCACTGTGGTCTTGTTTTAACTTAAAGTATTACATGTGCGAGGACCTTGTTTCCAAATGAGGCCATTTGCTCCTGTGACTGACTGACACTGACTCTGTTCTAATAAGTCCAGCGCCTGTTAGTAAACAGATGTTGCCCTTTTTAGCTACCGGCTTCCTTTGAGGTTAGTAACCCCGAGGCTCAGGGACACCCCTAAGAAATGAAAGGGCTCCAGAGCGTGAGCTTCATCATGAAACAGAGAAGCTGTGCTACTTGAGAAGGGACTCTGGGTAAAGGAGAGAGGGCCCAGCAGCTAAGAGCACTGACAGCTGATCCTGAAAACCTGGGTGAGAAGCCATCACACACCAAGAGCCACACAAGACACAGAAATCCACACCCAGGGTATCTGCCACCCTCTTCTGGCCTGCAAATGCACTGCATGCATGAGATGCACAGAGGCAAACAGCCACATGCAAATAAAGGAATAGATTAGATTAAAAACAGAGAAGTGAGGATGAGAGGAATGGTTAGAGCACGTGGAGGGGAGGAGGAGTTGAGGAGGCAAACTAGAATCTGGGCTGGAGTGATGGCTCAGCACTTAAGAGCACTGGCTGCTCTTTCATAGGTGGCTGGGTTCACATCCCAGCACCGACATGGCAGCTCAAAACTGTCTGTAACTCCAGTTCCAGGAGGAACCAACACACTCACACAGACAGTCAGACACAACACCAAAGCACATTAAAAATAAACAAGTAAATCATTTTTCAGAAAGGATTTGGGGTCATATTAGATGAATGGCAGGACCCAGCAAAAACAGATGGTCCATATGTACCTTAAGAGAATCAGATCACCAGCTTGATTCAAAGATCCTGAGTTCTTTGGGGAGGGTATGGGGGGTTCATTTAGCCAGTTCCACAGCTTCGGCACCAGGTGAAACACAGAAAGAAATTAAAGGGAGACCTGAGTGGTCCTAGCTGTGGTGGAGGGGAAGGGAGGTTTATTGCCAATACGAGGAACAGCACAGCCAGTGGCAGAGGCCCCTGGGAGAGCCCTGCATGGACATGACCATCAGAGTCAGAAAAGGAGAAGAGGAGAGAGAGGGATGAGGGGAGAGTCAGGAGACCAAGAGGTCTAATGGGCAAAAGAGGTCATCATACTCAAATAGCTGGGTTATATAGGGAAGAGCTGCTGGGAAAGGAGAAGGGCAGTCCAGCCCAATCCCTGGTCTGGGGACATTTAGGATAGGGGGAGAGGTATGCCAGCCCTGAGGACTCTGTAAGAGGTAGGGACTGAGAGATGCTGGGAGAACCTGGCAGCCAGAGTCAGCTTTGGTATGTCAATAGGCATCTGTCCAATAACTTATTTCATTTTATTTTTACAGAAGAATCTCATTAAGTTGCCAGGGCATGCTTGAACTTGCTTACACCCTGACCTGGACTCTAAGGCAGCAGGGATTTACTGGTCAGATCCACAAAGCTTGGCTCCCCAACCATAATTCTTTGGTTCCAGAAGAGCCTGCAACCCTGTCTTCAAAGCCGTACTGCACTTTATGGCAACATGGGGAGACTCTGATGCCCGCAATGGGCCCCTGCTCACCACTAGCTGCTGTATGGCTTTTCCTAGAGATATGTGAACAAATGTCCATACACTCCAAATATGGCACTAGCCACAAACAAATCCTATTCAGCACAAGGCCAGTTGGGCTAACCAGTCAATGTGTTGGTGTCGACTACAGGTCTACAGGCACAGTGTCACTCACGGGAGCAGAAAAGACTCAAAGGCAGCTCTGTGCCCCCAAAGCCCCCCTCAGCATGAGTGAGTGTTCAAAGAGTTGCATCCCTGTGTCCTCCTGCACGGCTTGGAGGTAACTCAACAACGTGGCCAGAGAGGCTCTGCCCCCTTTTAGCGGTCTGTTCACTGGATAACCTTGTGCAGTAGACTTATGCATATTAAGTTTCCAACACGTGAGACTCCTCTCTCCATGAGGGAGTGTTGCAATTTCCTGGACATCCCTATGCCATTGTAGCTTCCCTAGAACCCTCTAGGTCCAGTTTTGTCTTGCCATGGGTTTCCTGCATGGTGTGCAGCAGGTCACATACTGAACTTCCTCTTGCCTTTCACCCAGGGATGAGGGTCTGTTGGCAAGGGGAAGAGCTTGGCTGCATCTTTGCGGTCGCTGCTGCTGCTCTTCTCTTTCTGCCTTACTCCTTCAGAGTCAGAGATCCTTCCAGGACACCTGTGATGTCTGTCAAGGGTCTTTGTAGCCTTCATGCAGTGGCCAAAAGGATCCCTTTCCCATGGAAGCTTAAGGTTCCTGGAACCTTTCTCAGGGTGGTTATTGGTTCAGCCTCCGGAACTGTCAGTCACGATGGAACACTGAGGATCCAGTAATCTAATGGTGTATGTCCAGCCTCTGGGAATCAGGGAAGAGAGCCAATACAAGGGGCAGCATGAAAACACGAGAAGGGCACTGATTTCTCTAGGACACTAGTGTATTTCAGGAAGAAGATTACCAGTGAACGTGCCGCAGGCTTCATGAAGAAGCCTGGTGTGCCTCAGGAACCCCAGATACGGTGGCATCCTATTCCCAACACAGTCTGCTTTAAACCCCAAAGGTTCTTCTGTTGGTGAGAGTCTGGGTATGTTTTGTGTTCTCAAGAACTCAAAAGCCTCACCCCAGCGTCAGCCTTCCCATCAGCCCATTTCTGGCTTTGCAGATATCTGATATATGTCACAATAAAAACATGAGGGAATAAAATAGTTCCACCAAGGGCAAACAGAGTCATTCATAAGGCTTTTTGGTTCCTTTTCTCAAAATGACCTCCCTTGAACTGAGGTATATGACAACAGTTACATCACTTACCTAGACCATGCAAGGCCTTGGGTTTCATCCCTTTAACCAATCCTCCTAAACGCCCCCCGCCAGAAAAAGAAAAGGCATCCAGATGCCAAGCCAAAGGTAACAAACAGGTTCCACACTTTTAGTGGAAACCTGTAGCTCAAAAAATCTGCTCCTAAATCAGAGTTGGGTATAAGCTGATTATATGCATGAATCACACCCTCCTTAGACAATCGTTTATTAATGTGCATTTAAATTCTTCCACCATGAATGGAGGTTACAGTGGCCTTCTGGCCATTTCTATGTCAACTTGTGCATGTGTATGCATGTTGCCTGGCTCTAAAGAGTACAGTTGCTGAGCTCTGTCTAACTTTATCCAAGCATAAGCACTAACAGAGTTTTCTTGTTTGCTTGATTGGTCTCTTTGTTTCCCCATTTCTCTTAGGACAGTCTGCACTATCGAAGGCTGATTGCAAACTGACCGTACAGCCAAGTGATTGGTAAAAATTTCTGTGAGACTGGAAACTTCAAATCGGCAGGGAAGCTCCTTAAGCAGGAAGGACAATAATTCAAGAGCTTCAGAAAGTTTCTGAAACATTAGATCCACTAAGCCCCTCCCAGCCAGAGTAATCAATAAAAAGCCCAGAGACTCTCATTCAAGCCAAGGTGCAAAGGTGGCTCTGAGACCAGGCCAGCTTCGTGCAAGAAGCAGAAACCAGTGCCTGCCTGGAAGAGGTTTAGACCAACTACAGCACCTGGAAAGGACCCTCCAACCTGATGAGCTCCTGTAGGCTGTGCAGTGTGCTCCAGATTCCCAGCTTTGTCATATGTCACCCATGCTGGGATTGACTTTGGTGATGCAGCTGTCTTTGAGTCATTTCTGCTCCTGTAAGTAACCCCTCACCCATATTCCTGAAAGCAACACAAGGAAACTCATTGGTTCATGAAGATGGACTCTGGTCTTTTGTGGGTTACCTATCTGGGGTTAGTAGACACATGAGAGTGTGTTGTGTCCCCCCAGGAAAAGTTTTGTCACACACCACCAAGGATGATGTTGCACATTTGGTTCTCTTACCTCCACTTCCTGAGTGCTGGGAGCGTGGGTGAAGATCCCCCAGCCTGAAGTAAACAGTTCACTGAGATTGACTCCAGGGTGTGAGGCAAGCCAAACAAACATTCCACCAATTGTGTTACACCTCGAGTTCACTGACATGCTTCGGCAGGGCTATATTATTTAACATTCCCATCACCACTTTAAAAACATTTTGGAAGTCTCTTTGATTTGCTTACCTTTGGGATGAATAATTTTTAAATTTTAAACAAGTCTTGATAGATTTAAAACATACTTCATTTTGGTTTTGCCTAGCATCTTTTTCATGACAAAACATGCTAAAGTTATTCATACAGCGTCACCATGTACCTGAGTTTCATGACTGTTAAAGTTCCCATTCAAGTGTTTGGCCTATATTCAAAGATTTATTTATTTCATGGTCCCATACTATCCTGTTTGTGCTTTGTGAAGAATTAGAAATGGTCAGCAGAGGGCAGAGGATCCACTGCTGTGGGAATGCTAGGTTCCCCTTAGGCCACCTGATAAGGTATTGTTGATGCTGAGAGACAAACTCTGGATCTTTGCAGGCACTGTCTTTGTTTCTGCGAAGTCTGACCTTTTAATCATTGATGGTATCTGAGTTGTAAATTGATCTTATGTAGTGTAGAATTGAGTGGTATTCCACGCATGCTCATGTGGTGCTTTGAGCAAGTCCACACTCCCTCCTACCTTCACTGCCATCCTCTCCACTCCATTTTCCACCACTGTTTTCCTTTTCCTTTTCTCTTTGCAAGTCTTCATACACAAGGGAAAGCATGTAATACCTGGGTTTAAGTATCTCTTCTTGTGGCTTCTGAAGCAGATTTAGTGTGCATATGAGTCCTTGTGATAACAGGACTGGTGAGTGGCTTTGCTCATTCTCTCACAGCTTTCTCCCGAAATCATGGACTCTCACATTGGTGTCATTGAAGTTCAGCATTTAATTACTTTTGGCATACTCAAATTTATACTTCCTTTAGGGGTGGGTCATTTATTGTTAGTACAAGTATTTTGCATTATTTTTTTAAATATGTGCCTTTTTACAGACATTTAAGGCTGGAGATGTACTCAGCAGATACGGTACATGACAAGTGTGCTCAAGGCCCTCTATACAGTCCTCAGTACTGCAGTAGACAATGGTTGTGTGCGGTCATGTAAAGAACTCATCCTATTCTGAGATCATGAAGATGTCTGAAGCTGTGAACTAGACTATTCTGTTACTACAATCAACACACTATCTGGAATTTTCTCTCCTGTGGTAGAAGCTAAACTATATTCACATTACTTTCAAATGCATACTCAACTTTGTCCTCATCATTTGCTGCTCTCCAATAAAACGCTGCCTTTGAAAGTCAAACATTTCAGTTATCAGCCCACAGCTCAGCCTGCATACCCAGAGGCCTGCTGCCACCATGGACAGACATGGGGAACTCTTATGCCACAGCCCCCTGCCTGCTGCATCCCCCGGGGCAGGTCCAGCAGTGGTGAGTTAAAGCACTGTCCCCTAGGCTCCCAGACTCACCACTTTACCTGCATTCCCAGAGGCCTGTGGTCATGAGGGTCTACTAGGTAAGACTAACTTCCCTCACCTTCTGCCTCTAAAACACTCCCAACAGAGTTAAGCTGCACCTGCTCCCCAGTGCCCCATTGAGTGGCCCACAATTTGACCTGTATTACTAGAGGCCTGCCAGTACCAGAGACAACCAGAAGGCTAAAGGATAGCATAAGAACATAATCAACAAGAACCTGGGCAATATGGAACCACCAAAACCCAGCTCCCATACTATAGGAAGCCCAGGATATTTTAACATAGATGTAGCACACACAAAAAAAATGACCTTCCATCCAGTCTTATGAAGATGCTAGATAGAAGCCATTAAAGAAGAAAATAATAAATCCCTTGAAGAAATGCAGGAAAACACAAATAAACAGGTGAAGGAAATGAATAATACTGCCTAAGACATGAAAATGGAAATAGAAGCAATAAAGAAAACACAATCTGAGGGAATCCTGGAGATGGAAAATCTGGGTAAGAGAACAGTAACAACAGGTCAAGCATCACCAATAGAATGCGAGAGATAGAAGAGAGAATTCTGGAGGCCTGCCAGTACCAGAGACAACCAGAAGGCAAAGGCATGGAAGATACGATAAAAGACATTGATACGCTGGTCAAAGAAAATGTTAAATGTAAAGAGTTTCTAGCACAGACATCCAGAAAATCTGGGACACTACAAAGAGGCTAAACATAAGTATAGGAATAGGCCAGCCATAGTGGAACATGCCTTTAATCCCAGCACAGGAAGCTGAAGCAGGCAGATCTCTGTGAGTTTCAAGGCCAGCCTGATCTACAAATCAAGTCCAGGACAGCCAAGACTACACAGAGAAACCCTGTCTCAAACCTTTTAATAATAATAATAATAATAATAATAATAATAATAATAATAATAATA
>NW_026595150.1:3641-11824 GCF_907164565.1 Psammomys obesus | reverse complement strand
TAATAATAATAATAATAATAATAATAATAATAATAATAATAATAATAATAATAGAAGACAGAGAATATTCCCAAATCAAAAGCCCCAAAAATATATTCAGCGAAATCACAGAAAAATTTCCTCAACCTACAGAAAGAAATGCCTATAAATTGGCAAGAAGCTGACACCAAATGGATTGGACCAAAAAATGAAAATCCTTCATCCACATAATAAGCAACACAGCAAATGTATGGAAGAAAGAATATTAAAAGCATCAAGGGGAAAAAGGCCAAGGCCAAGTAACACATTCTTGTAGACCTATTATAATTACACCAGACTTCTCAACAGAGACTTTGAAAGCCAGAAGGGCCTGGACAGATGTCTTGAAGCCTCTAAGAGACCACAGATGCCAGCCCAGAGTACTATACCCAGAAAAACTTTCAGTCATCATAGACAGAGAAAACAAGATATTCCACAACAAAACCAAATTTAAACAATATCTTTTGGCAAATCCCTCCCTACAGAGGGTACTAGAAGGAAAACTCTAACACAGGAGGGTAACTACACCCAAGAAAACACTGAAAATAAATAATTTCACACAAGCAAAACCAGAAGAAGTGAATCACACACACACATGCGCGCACGCACGCGCGCACACACACACATATACACACACACCACTACCACAACAAAATAATAGAAATTAGCAACCAGTTGTCATTAATGACTCTCAACACCAGTGGACTCAACTCCCCAATAAAAAGACACAGGCTAACAGAATGGATGCTAGAACACTATCCATCCTTCTGCTGCATACAAGAAACTTACCTCAGAAACAAAGATAAACAATACCTCAGAGTGAAGGGCTGGAAAAAGTTTTCCAAGCAAATGGACCCAAGAAGCAAGCTGCAGTAGCCATTTTAATATCTAACAAAGTGGACTTTCCACCAAAATTAATCAAAAGACATGGCGAAGGGCACCTCATACTCCTCAAAGGAAGAATCCACCAATGCCTCAATTAAGAAAATCTATGTCCCAAATACAAGGGCACCCACATTTGTTAAAAGAAAAAAAATACTACAGTTTAAATCACACATTGAACTACAAACGTTAATTGTGGGAGACTTCAGCACCCCACTCTTACCAAGGGACAGGTCGTCCAGGCAGAAATTAAACAAAGAAATAATGAAACTAACAGATGTTATGAATCAAATGGACTTAACACTTATTTACAGAACTGTTTTCTCAAACACAAAAGAATATACCTTTTCTTTTCTCAGCACCTCACAGAACCTTCTCCAAAATTGATCATATACTCAGACAGAGCAAGTCTCAGCAGACACAAGAAAATTGAAATACCCCCCTGTGTCTTATTAGACCACCATGGGTTAAAGCTAGATTTCAACAACAACAGAAACAACAGAAAGCCTACAAGCTCATGGATACTAAAACAACTCTCTACTCAATGACAAATAGGTCACCACCATGTTCAAATAGGCTTCATCCCAGGCATGCAGGGATGGATCAACATATGAAAATCTTTCAACATAATCCGCCATATAAACAAACTGAAGAAAAAAAAATCCCACATGATCATCTCATTAGATGTTGAGAAAGCCTTTGACAAAAATCCAACAACACTTCAAGTTACAAGTCTTAGAGATAACCTGGATACACAGTGCATACCTAAACACAATAAAGGCAATATACAGCAAGCCTATAGCCAACATTAAATTAAATGGGAGAAACCGTTGCAGTAAATAAAATGAGGTTGGGCTATTTCATGTTTATTATTATTTGTTAGCCCTATTTTTATTGTCGTGGTATTATTTGACCCCCCCCCCCATCACAAATAATACGACACAGACACCTGTTACATTGTATAATTGCCTTATTACCTTGGGCTGGGCAGATGTCTCTACTACTCTATCTCAATAACCTCACCATCCAACTCCTAGCCCCCATCTAATGAATGCCACCTGCCTTAATCATCTGCATCTGGTCTAACTTCCATTCATAATCCTGATATACTTGTTATATTTTTCATCTTGGTGTTTCTGCCATCCATGCCATCCATGCCATCCTCAGAGTCTTTCCTCCAAGTCCACATGGTTCCTTCTCCATTCGAACACATCGTGGCATCCTCCTGCATCCTCTCTTTCATGTATGTTTCTCTCCCATGATTCTCCTGTCCTCCAACACCCATGAACCTTAGCCATGCCTACCCCATTCTGCCCTGCCCAGGTCCAGGCCGTTTACCAACCAATCAGCTATGTCTTAGGCAGGTTTACACAACAAGGACAGGTATACACTGGGAGTAACCAGATCTGGAGGGCCAGCATTAGAACAACCCCCAACAAGAAACTTAAACAAATCCCACTAAAATCAGAGACAAGACAAGGCTACCTACTCTCTCCATATCTATTCAACATAGTACTTGAAGTCCTAGATAGAGCAATAAGCCAGCTAAAGGAGATCAAGGGGACACAAATTGGAAAGGAAAAATCAAAGTATCACTATTTGCAGATGATATGGTAGTATTCAGAAGTGATCCACAAATTTCTACCAAAGACTCCTACAGACAAGAAACACCTTCAGCAAACTTCCTGTATACACATTAACTAAAAAAAAAATCAGTAGGCTTTCTTCATACAAATAATAAAAGGGGTGAGAAAAAGTTAGGGAAACAACACTCTTCACGATAGCCACAAATAATATAAAGTACCTTGGTGTAACCCTAACCAAGCAAGGGAAAGGCCTGCACGATAAGAACTTCAAGTCTCTGAAGACAGAAATTGAACAAGATAACAGAAGATGGAAACATCTCCCATGCTCATGCATCAGTTGGATTAACATGGTGAAAATAGCCATCTTACTAAAAGCAATCTACAGATTCAATGCAATCCCCATCCAAATTCCAACACAATTCTTTTTTTATTTATTATTTATGTATTTATTTTTCTTTATTAATTATACTTTATTCCCTTTGTATCCCCCCTGTGGTTCCCTCCCTCCCTCCTCCCCTCCCAATTCCTCCCTTCCTCCACCCTCTGCATGCATGCCTCTCCCCAAGTCCACTGATAGGGGAGGTCTTCTTTTCCTTCCTTCTGATCCTAGTCAATTAGGTCTCATCAGGAGTGGCTGCATTGTCTTCTTCTGTGGCCTTGTAATGCTGCTTCCCCCTCAGGGGGAGGTAATTAAAGAGCAGGCCAATCAGTTCATGTCAGAGACAGTCCCTGTTCCTATTACAATGGAATCCACTTGGATACTGAACTGCCATGAGCTACATCTGTGCAAGGGTCTTAGGTTATCTCCATGCATAGTCCTTGGTTGGAGTAGCAGCCTCAGGAAAGACGCCTCTGCTCAGATTTTTTGGTTTTGTTGCTCTCCTTGTGGAGTTCCTGTCCTCTCCAGATCTTACTGTTTCCCACTTCTTTCCTAATATTCTCTGCACTCTGCCCAAAGGTTGCCCATAAGTCTCAGCATCTACATTGATAGTCTGCAGGGCAGAGCTTTTCAGAGGTCCTCTGTGTCAGGCTGCTGACTGTTTCCTCTTTTCTCCTTCTTCTGATGTCCAGCCTCTTTGCCTTTATGGATAGGAATTGAGCATTTTAGCAAGAGTCCTCCCTCTTGATTAGTTTCTTTAGGTGTACAGATTTTAGTAGGTTTATCCTATATTATATGTCTATATGAGTGAGTATATACCGTGTGCATCTTTCTGCTTCTGTGATAGCTCACTCAGGATGATCTTTTCCAGATCTCACCATTTACCTGCAAATTTCATGATTTCCTTCTTTTTAATTGCTGAGTAATATTCCATTGTGTAGATATACCACAATTTGTGCATCCATTCTTCAGTTGAGGGGCATCTGGGCTGTTTCCAGCTCCTGACTATTACAAATAAGGCTGCTACAAACATGGTTGAGCAAATGTCCTTATTGTGTACTTGATAATCTTTTGGATATATGCCTAGGAGTGGTATAGCTGGATCTTGAGGAAGTGCTATTCCTAGTTGTCTGAGAAAGAGCCAGATTGCTTTCCAGAGTGGTTGTACAAGTTTACGTTCCAACCAGCAGTGGAAGATGGTCCCCCTTTCTCCACAACCTCTCCAGCATGTGTTGTCTATTGAGTTTTTGATCTTAGCCATTCTGATGGGTGTAAGGTGAAATCTTAGGGTCGTTTTGATTTGCATTTCCCTGATGGCTAATGAGGTTGAGCATTTCTTTAAGTGTTTCTCTGCCATTCGATATTCCTCTGCAGAGAATTCTCTGTTTACCTCTGTACCCCATTTTTTAATTTGATTTCTTGACTTTCTGCTGTTTAACTTCTTTAGTTCTTTATATATACTGGATATTAGCCCTCTGTCAGATATAGGGTTGGTGAAGATCCTTTCCCAATCTGTAGGCTGTCATTTTGTTCTGAGGACAGTGTCCTTTGCTTTACAGAAGCTTTTCAGTTTCATGAGGTCCCATTTATTGATTGTTGCTCTTACAGCCTGTGCTGTTGGTGTTCTGTTCAGGAAGTTGTCTCCTGTGCCAATGAGTTCAAGGGTATTCCCTACTTTTGCTCTATAGTTTACAGCTGGTTGTTTCTCAGTACAGTTCACCCCGCCCTTCAAGAGCTCTCTGCACCTGGCTTCAATTCAAATAATCACAGTTGTTTCTCATTCCCAAGTGGTCCCTCACTTTGATATTGATGTTGGCCATGGTAGTGTGTTTGTGTGTTTGGCTACTTTTTGTTTTGCTGTAGTGAGGTTATCTATTTCCTGTGATTTCTTGAATGTAGTTAGTTTTCTTGGGTTGTATTTTTCCTTCTAGTATCTTCTGTAACACTGGATTTGTGTGTAGGTATTGTTGAAATTTGTTTTTGTCGTTGAATATCTTGTTTTCTCCATCAATGAGGACTGAGAGTTTTGCTGGGTACAGTAGCCTAGGCTGACATCTGTGTTCTCTTAGGGTCTGCATGATATCCGTCCAGGCCCTTCTGGCTTTCATAGTCTCTGTTGAGAAGTCAGGTGTGATTGTGATGGGTTTGCCATTATATGTTACTTGGCCTTTTTCCCTTGCAGCTTTTAGTATTTTTTCTTTGTTCTGTATACTTACTGTTTTTATTATTATGTGGCGGGAGGATTTTCTTTTCTGGTCTAATTTATTAGGTGTTCTGTAGGCCTCTTGTATTCTTATAGGCCTCCCCTTTAAGTTGGGGAAATTTTCTTCAATGATTTTGTTGAAAATATTTTCTGGGCCTTGGAAGAGGTGTAAGACCTGGGGTCTCACAGCTCAGGAGTTCAAGATCTCGCCCTTCCGAGAAACTCCCACAGACCATGACTCGTTGCAAAAGCAAGAGGTTTAATTTAACCATTGCGCAATAGGGTCACCCCTGCTGGTCAGCAATGAGTGGCACTGGGAGACAAAGGCCTTTAGGTTTTTAAAAGAAAAATTGTGGGAAATTTGAAGTTGCAGTTTTGGCAATTTAGGATTGGATGAGGAAGCTTTAAAGTAAGAAAATTGGTTAGTCTTAGGTGCTCAAGCTTGGCCAGTCCTGCCAAGTGTGGATGCAGCTGCAATTGAAGGTGGGGGTGGTTAGCTCATCCTTGAAGATTAGGGCTTCGGGCTCTTGGCTGGAGGCCAGGAGCTGCTCAGAAGAAGAATTGGGGCCATCTTGGTTGGTTGCTAAGAAACATTATCTCGAAGACAAAGGTCTGGTCATTCTTTTTGCTGAGTGAAGGTCATTGCTTGCTCACATTTTTTCTATTTGTCCTACAGATAGGGTCACATTTCTCCATTCTCTGGAAAGGCACTAAGAGGCTTTAGCTTAACCTGAACCTAAAACTCAAAACTATAGGCTTTAGAAAACATAGAGGTTACAAAGTTAGTCTAACCCTTTCAGAGGGAATCTTCTTTTTCCTCTATTCCTATTATTCTTAGGTTTTGTCTTTTTATGTTTTCTTGGATTTCTTGGATGGTTTGTGTCAGGAATTTTTTAGATTTATTATTTTCTTTGACGGATACATCGATTTCTTCCATTGTATCTTCCACATCTGAGATTCTTTCTTCCATCTATTGTAGTCTGTTGGTTATGCTTACTTCTGTAGTTCCTGTTTTCTTTCTAGATTCTCCCTCTCCATGATTTCCTCCTTTGTGTTTTCTTTAATTCTTCCAATTCTGTCTTCAGATCTTGAACCATTTTGTTGATTTCCTTCACCTGTCTGACTGTATTTTCCTGTTTTTCCTTCAATTCCTTCAGCTGTTTGTTTGAACATTCCTCTCTTTCTTTTATTTCTTTCAGTGATTTAACCATTTCCTCTCTGAACGCCACATACTGTTTGGCTGCATCTTCCTGTATTTCTTTACGGATGACCATAATCTGTTTTATTATATCTTCCCCTAATTCTTTACGCGTTTTATTTACTTCCTCTATTAACCTTTTCATAAGCATAGATGTAAGGTCATCTTCTTGAATTTCTCTTATGTTAGGGTGTCCAGGGCTACTTGCCCCTGGATAACTGGGTTCTGGGGATGCCATATTGCTTTGCCTTTTGTTGGTTGTGCTTTTTCGCTGGCCTCTACCCATCTCTCTGTCTCAGGTGTTGTCTGTTAATTTCTGGTGCCTGCTGGGTCCTGGGGCAGGGAGAATCCACTTGGCAGGGTTCTGAAGTTCTCCTCTGCTTTTTGGGTATGGTCAACTGAATAGTGGTGCTTCTCAGGAATTGTTACAGTTCACTCCAGGTGTATGGATCTGTATGGTAACTGTGGTGTTCAGGAAGGCTCTCCTCTCATCAGGAGAGGTCCTGGTAATGACTGCCCTTCCGCTGGGTTTCTTGCTCTGAATTTAGTGAACAGCAGCTGTTGCTCTTAAGGTGTAATTGTTGGGTGCAGCCCTCCTGAAGAACCAGGGTTTCCCACAGTTTTGTCAGTTTAGCTAGGGATAACTGGTTGATTCTTGGCGCAGTGTCTGAGTGCTGCTGTAATGGCTTTCTGGCTTTTGTAGGTCTGAGGATGCAGCTGTGTGCCCCAGTGCCCTAGTGGTACTCAATAATGGCGGATGAGCACAGAGCTCCTGCTTGCAGTAGAACACTAAAGCCTAGAGTCTGCATGAATCCAAAAAATCTATTGGAGCTGGGTGTCCTGAGCGTTAGACCTGATGATCCCCCGTGCTGTGGGGTTTCCTCCTGACAGGGACACCCAGTCTTTGCTTTGGGAACAGCCTTTCTGTCTGTGATGGCGAGTAGAACTTGCAGGCACAGACTTACGTGGCTCTGTCTTTCTGCCTTTTTGGCGATTGGGTGCCTGGGCATCTGCCCAAACTGTGTAACTTTTCTGGAGACCTTTTCAGGGTGGTGGTATCAGCTGAGTGCTCTGAGATCAGACCAGCCATTTCCCTCCCTGTGGGTTTGCACCCGACAGTGAAACTCTGTTTCTGGTCCCCTGGGGCCCACAGTTCTATCTGGGGCAGTGAATCAGGTGTGCAATCAGGGCTCTGTCCCGGAGCCTGGGTCCCTGGCTCTGGCTCTGGGCTGGCTCCTGGGTGCCTGCAGAACCTGAGTCTTTTCCAGGGTATTTCTGGGTGACCTACGGTCGATCCCAATCATTTCCTGCACCGTGGGGTTATCTCTCGACTGGAAGTCTAAGTCTCTGATGTTGTGGTGCCCACAGTTCAGTCTGGGACAGTGATCAGAACACGCTGGCATGTGGCTCTGGGCTGGCGACCAAGCGCCTGGCAGAACTGGGATCTCTTCCACAGTTTAACTGGGTGAGTTAAAGCTGATTGAATCCCCCACCATGGGGTATCCTCTCACCTGGGAAACACAATCACTTGTGTTTTATGGCCGCGAGTTCGAATGCTGGTCACTGTGCCGATCCTGCTGTGCTGCTGCTCAGAATGAGAGTCCTCCAGGCGGCGCCATTTTGCCTGCAAGCTGCAATCCCACGATTGTTCTTTTAAATAAATATTTTTTCTTTTTTTTAATTATAATTTATTCACTTTGTATCCCAGCTGTAGGCCCTCCCTCATCCCCTCCCAATCCCATCCTCCTTCCTTCTTCTACTTCTATGCCCCTCTCCAACACAATTCTTTACAGACCTAAAGCAATTCTCAACTTCATATAGAAAAGAAAGAAAGAAAGGAAGGAAGGAAGGAAGGAAGGAAGGAAGGAAGGAAAGAAAGAAAGAAAGAAAGAAAGAAAGAAAGAAAGAAAGAAAGAA
>NW_026595150.1:0-3631 GCF_907164565.1 Psammomys obesus | reverse complement strand
GAAAGAAAGAAAGAAAGAAAGAAAGAAAGAAAGAAAGAAAGAAAGAAAGAAAGAAAGACCCAGGATAGCTAAAACAATCCTGTACAACAAAAGGAATTCTGGCAGTATCACCACCCCTAATTTCAAGCTGCACTACATAGCAATAGTAATAAAAACGGCATGGAACTGGCATAAAAACAGAAAGGTTGGTTAACAGAATCAAATAGAAGACCCAGAAATAAACTCACCCAATTATGGACACCTGACTTTTGGCAAAGAAGCCAAAACCATACAATGGAAAAAAGATAGCATCTTCAGCAAATGGTGCTGGACTAACTGGATGTCTGCAGGTAGAAGAAGGCACAGACACCGATATTTATCACCGTGCGTAAAACTCCAGTCCAAGTGGATCAAAGGCTTCAACATAAAATCAGATACACTAAATCTATTAGAGGAGAGAGTGGGGAATAGCCATGAACGCATTGGTACAGGAGACAACTTCTTGAACTGAAACACCAACAGATCAACAATTAATAAATGGGATCTCATGAAGCTAAAAGGCTTCTGCAAGGCAAAAAACACTGACAATAGAAAAAAATGGTGGCCTGCAGAATGGGAAAAGGTCTTTATCAACCCTACATCTGATAGAGGGCTAATAATCCAAACTACATAAAGAAATTAAGAAATTAAACACCGACAAACCATATAACCCAATTTTAAAAACGGAGTGCTATTCAAAACAGAGAATTCTCAATAGAGGTATCTCTAATGGCCGAGAAACACTCAAAGAAATGCTGAAATTCATTAGACATCAGGGAGATGCGAATCATTACATACATCAGAATGGTTCAACTCCAAAACTCAAGTGACAGCAAATGCTGGTGAGAATGTGGAGCAAAGGGAACTCTCCTGCATTGCTGGTAGGAGTGCAAGCTGGTACAAACACTATGGAAATCAATGAGGCGTTTTCTCAGAAAACTCTGCATAGATCTACCTCAAGACCCAGCTACACTTCTCCTGGGCCTATACCGAAAAGATTCTCCACCGGATCACAAGGACACTTTTTCATCTATGTTCATAGCAGCTTCATTTGGAATAGCCGGAAATGAGAAACAGTGTAGATGTCCCTCAACCAAAAAATGGATAAAGAAATGTGGTACCTTTATGCAATGGAATATTACTCAGCTATTAAAAACAAGGACATCCTGCAATTTGCAGGCAAATAGATGGAAGTGGAAAAGATCATCCTGAATCCCCAGACCCTTGAAAGGCACACATGGTATGTATTCACTTATAAGTGACTGTTAGCCATAAAGTACAGGATAGCCATCCTACTACCCATAGAGCTAAAGCAGCTAAGTAACAAGGAGGCCCCAAAGGAGGATGCTTAAATGTCAGTCAGAAGGGGAAATAAAACAGGCCTTTGAGAAGGATGGAGGGAAGGAATTGAATGGGAAGGTTGGTGGGGAAAGAGAAGGGACAGGGGTTTGGGGGAAGGGCAAGGGGTAGGAAGCAGGGAGAGAGAGATGAGGTCCAGTTGGGGGGGCAATGGGATCTATGGGACAGGGAGTCTGCGGTGGTGACCCTGCCTGGGACTTCTAGCACCAGGGGAGGTGAAGTGGCCACCTACTGGTGCGGCTACTTTCTGTGGCTGGACAGGACTTCTAGGGGAGGGAGAGGCATGCTAGGCCACACACAGGACCTCTGACCAAGCCAATCAATGACTGGCCCAACTTGAGTCCCATTCCATGAGCGGGAGCCCACCACTGACACTGCTCATGATGTTCTGCTGTTCCTGCAGACAGGAGCTAGCATGGCAGTCATCTGAGAGGCTTCAGAAAGCAGCTGATGAAAACAGATGCAAAGACACACAGCGAAACATTAGGCGGAATCCTATGGAAGAGAGGGAGAGGGACTGAATGAGCCAGAGAAGTCAAGGAAAACAAGAAATCCTACAGAATCATCTAACCTGGACCCTTAGGGTACACAGAAACTGAAATACCAACTAATGAGCATCCATCGTACTGTTCTAGTCCCTTCTACCCACACACATATGTAACAGATACACAGCATGGTCCTCATGAGGGACCTCTAACAGCAGGAGCTGGGGGCTGCCTCTGTTGCCTGCCTCTGGATCTCTTTCCCCTGACTGGACAGCCTTGACTAGCCTCAGTAGAAGAGGATGGGCTCAGTCCTACCAAGGGGGGTGATGCCCATGGGAAGTCTGTCCTTATCTGGGGATTTGGGGGCCACAGGGTGTAGGTAGGTAAGGTGAGGAGAAGAGACTGGGGGTGAGGGAGGGAAGGGAACTTGCTACAGGGAGGTAAACTAATTCAAAAGATTAATTAGTGGGGCAAAAGCCACTAGGGAACTCAGGGCAGGACAATGGCCACAGTCATCTCATCTAGAGCCTCAACATCAATTTTACAGCCCAAAGATTGGCTCTGGTGGTGTCCTTAGATACAGTTGAATGCTGGGCTGTGGATTAAACTCACAAAACAATAATCAAAAACAAACAAGTGAAGTTTAAAGGTGATCAAACAAAAAAAGGAAAGACAAAGAAAATCAAACATTTCTGCACACTCAAGTGACTTGTATTTATTTTAATATTCTGAAGGGGCATCTATGAAGATCTTGCACAAACAAGATAAATCCTGGGAAAATGCTGGAAATGTTTCCGTGGAAATGAAAAATGTTTGCTCACCTTGAAGGTCTGTAGTTAAACCACCCGGGAGGTAGTAAAATAATGGTGGAATGGTGTCCATTCTGCTGAACGCAGCATTTAATCAGTGGAAAAGAACGGATCTTTCTGTCTTCTTGAGAAACTTCAACAAATGGTGCTGGTGTAACTGGATGTCCACATGTGGGAAAATGCAAATGGATCCATACTTATCTCCCTGCACCAAACCACAGACCAAGCAGAAGATTTGTTGGTATGGGAAAGTAGCTGCTGGGTTTCTTTTGGGACTCTGCAGGTGGTCAGTAAATTCTCAAATCCATAGTGTCCTTACATGAGCAAAATCACCATGTTCAGGATGCTGAGTAATCCTCTTTTAGAGACCTAGGCGTCTCTTTCCATTTTTTTGACTATTCCTCTCTTACCTTACCTTAAGCATTCAAAAACTAATTCAGATTTCTAGATTCTTATGGTTAGTTCCTAGGCCCCATTTTGATTGCCTGACAGGTTGGGCCTTAACTGAATCGTGTGGTTGACCATGTTGTTTTCTGTAGAAAGCAAAGACGCTGGAGGCATTAAGGTTAATTGTACATGTAGCCTGACTACTGGGTTCCTACACAGGCATTCTCTCACACTTACTCTTCTTCCCTGCGATTTTGGAATATCTTGATCGTTCCCCCTTTTACTTTTGCACTCTGCCATGCATCATGCAGGACTTAGCAAGCTTCTTCCTGTTCATCTTCGCTTACGTTCTACTCAGATTATCATCTCTCCATATCCTAATGCAGCAAATTTAGAGATTCTTTGACATCTAACTCTCCTGATTTTAACTGCTCCCGGTGCATTGTCCTCCTAATGGACGGCTCCATAGTCTGCTTGCTACTATTTCAGGATGGCTATTGATTCTGGCAAGTATCCACTCTGCAGCGAGAGCGAGAGCTGGGCTTTATCACAAAACAGAACAGAACAAAACAA
>NW_026595149.1:0-1102 GCF_907164565.1 Psammomys obesus | reverse complement strand
TTCTGGCTATTACAAATAAAGCTGCTACAAACATGGTTGAGCAAATGTCCTTTTTGTGTACTTGAGCCTCTTTTGGGTATATGCCTAGGAGTGGTATGGCTGGATCTTGAGGAAGCGCTATTCCTAGTTGTCTGAGAAAGCGCCAGATTGATTTCCAGAGTGGTTGTACCAGCAAAGGACACTGTCATCAAAACAAAGCAACTGCCTACAGATTGGGAAAGAATCATCACCAACCCTTTATCTGACAGAGGACTCATATCCAATATATATAAAGAACTAAACAAGCTGAAAAGCAACAAACAAGTAATCCACTTAAAAAATGGGGAACAGAGCTAAAGAGAGAATTCTCTGTAGAGGAATATCGAATGGCAGAGAAGCACTTAAAGAAATGCTCAACCTCATTAGCCATTAGGGAAATGCAAATCAAAACAACCCTGAGATTTCACCTTACACCCATCAGAATGGCCAAGATGAAAAACTCAAGGGACAACACATGCTGGAGAGGTTGTGGAGAAAGGGGAACCCTTCTCCACTGCTGGTGGGAATCTCCTCTCCTTTCTGATCTTAGTCTATCAGTTCTCATCAAAAGTGGCTGCATTGTCCTCTACTGTGGCCTGGTAAGGCTGCTCCCCCCTCAGGGGGAGGTGATCAAAGAGCAGGCCAATCAGATTATGTCAGAGGCAGTCCCTCTTTCCATTACTATGTAACCCACTTGGACACTGAACTGCCATGGGCTACATCTGTGCAGGGGTTCTAGGTTATCTCCACCTCCACGAATAGTCCTTGGTTGGAGTATGAGTCTCTGGGAAGTTCCCTGTGTTCAAATTTTCTTGTTCTGTTGCTCTGCTTGTGGAGTTCCCGTCCCCTCCCGCTCTTACTATTTCCCACTTCTTACATAAAATTCCATTCACTCTGCCCATCAGTTGTCCATCAGGCTCAGCATCTGCTTTGACAGTCTATACTGCAGACAGAGGCTTTCAGAGGCCCTCTGTGGCAGGTTCCAAGGTTGTTTCCTGTTTTCTTCTGGCTTTCAGAGGCAGGCCCTCTGTAGCAGATTCCGAGGTTGTTTCCTATTTTCTTTTTCTTCTGATGTCCATCCTCT
>NW_026595148.1:0-1497 GCF_907164565.1 Psammomys obesus | reverse complement strand
CTTCAGAAAGTCAAGAAGAAGAATCACTTTATAAAAAATGATTTATATGTACAGATTTTAGTGGGTTTATTCTATATTGTATGTTTATATGAGTGAGTATATACCGTGAGTGTCTTTTTGCTTCTGGGTCAACTCACTCAGGATGATCCTTTCCAGGTCCCACCATTTACCTGCAAATTTCATGATTTCCTTATTTTTCATTGCTGAGTAATACTCCATTGTATAGATGTACCACAGTTTCTGCATCCATTCTTCAGTTGAGGGGCATCTGGGTTGTTTCCAGCTTCTGGCTATTACAAATAAAGCTGCTACAAACATGGTTGAACAAATGTCCTTTTTGTGTACTTGCGCCTCTTTTGGGTATATGCCTAGGAGTGGTATGGCTGGATCTTGAGGAAGCGCTATTCCTAGTTGTCTGAGAAAGCGCCAGATTGCTTTCCAGAGTGGTTGTACCAGTTTACATTCCCACCAGCAGTGGAGAAGGGTTCCCCTTTCTCCACAACCTCTCCAGCATGTGTTGTCCCTTGAGATTTTCATCTTGGCCATTCTGATGGGTGTAAGGTGAAATCTCAGGGTTGTTTTGATTTGCATTTCCCTAATGGCTAATGAGGTTGAGCATTTCTTTAAGTGCTTCTCTGCCATTCGATATTCCTCTGCAGAGAATTCTCTCTTTAGCTCTGTTCCCCATTTTTTAAGTGGATTACTTGGTTTGTTGCTTTTCAGCTTGTTTAGTTCTTTATATATATTGGATATAAGCAAAAGAGAGGACCCTAACTAAAATGTTCAATCCCCATCCTGAAAGGCAAAGAGGATGGACATCAGAAGAAAACGAAAATAGGAAACAACCTCAGAACCTGCTACAGAGGGCCTCTGAAAGCCAGAAGAAAACAGGAAACAACCTTGAAACCTGCCACAGAGGGCCTCTGAAAGCTTCTGCAGTATAGACTGTCAAAGCAGATGCTGAGCCTGATGGCCAACTGATGGGCAGAGTGAATGGAATTTTATGTAAGAAGTGGGAAATAGTAAGAGCTGGAGGGAACGGGAACTCCACAAACAGAGCAACAGAACAAGATAATTTGAACACAGGGAACTTCCCAGAGACTCATACTCCAACCAAGGACTATTTGTGGAGATGACCTGGAACCCCTGCACAGGTGTAGCCCATGGCAGTTCAGTGTCCAAGTGGGTTCCATAGTAATGGGAAGAGGGACTGCCTCTGACATAATCTGATTGGCCTCCTCGTTGATCACTTCCCCCTGAGGGGGGAGCAGCCTTACCAGGCCACAGTAGAGAACAATGCAGCCACTTTTGATGAGAACTGATAGACTAAGATCAGAAAGAAGGAGAGGAGAACCTCCCCTATCAGTGTACTTGGGGAGTGGCATGCATGCAGAAAGGGGAGGGAGGGTGGGATCGGCAGGGGAGGAGGGAGGGGCTCATGGGGGGATACAAAATGAATAAAGTGTAATTAATAAAAAAAAATAAAAAATTAAAAAA
>NW_026595147.1:0-4815 GCF_907164565.1 Psammomys obesus | reverse complement strand
ATGTAAGCTCATAATATATTAACATATTATCCTATTTAAAAAAAAAAACACATAAATGTGTTTTTCCATTGCTTCATTTTATCACCTCCGCTCTTATTATGTGCTGAAGCATACTCATAGTTTTTAAGTAAATATTTTCCATGAATTTTTCCTGTACATTCTAGGTTCAAGATATTTGATTCCTTATATCTCAAAAAATACAAGCACATAAAACTATACTGTTGTATGCTCATCAGAGAAGGTTCTCAGTAAACTTCTTGAAATGACCAAATGTCACTGCCCACACAATCTCACAGTGTAAGAGTAAGCCACAGACTGGTTTCCCTAGCGCTACATCTGAGGCAGAAACAGACCCTCATCTAAAATGATACTCCCAGAAAAGTATCCCCTTGATTCTGTGATCATGTGACTTTGTCTCCAACTCAAACTACAATTGTTTAAATGAATTACTAGAGCTGGGCTCTTTATGACCTTGAATATATGAAGGAAATTACTGAGGGTTGCTTTTATTGATTTTTCTGGGATTTAATGTATGTCCTGTCATTGAAATTAATAAATATTTATTGTCTGTCTTAGTTTAACACAGTAAAGAGCAGGCAGGACTTAAGTTTGCAGATTGCTTATTTTTCAAAAACCAATAATAAAAAAATCCAATTGTTTAAGATGAATTTCAATAAATCTAGGCGAATGTAATATGCAGTAATGTATTTTAGAGATTAGCATTAAAAGCTTGTCTAATGTTTATGTTTTGCCTAGGTTCTTCATCTTTTTAATAGTGGCAGAAATTGTGTTTTATGTGTGCTTGGGGCATAATCTCTATCCAGGCATCAAGCAGACAATATTGTTCTAAGTCCTGAATCATACAACATGGTGTAATACAAGAAAATCAAACTCACCAGTCATGAGGGACTTTTTCTCTTTAAAAGAAAAGTAATATGCTTTGTATGTGAAAGTAGCGATTGAACACAGGGCCTTGCACAACAAATGGGAGGCAAATGTTCTCCCATGGAGTTACAGTCTCTCCTAAACATTGTTTATTTGTTTGTTTGTTTGTTTGAGGCAGGATCTCAACCTAGCCCTGGCTATCTTGAAACTCTCTAAGTAGGCCAGTATGGTCTTGAATTCACAGAGATCTGCCAGGCTCTTCCTCTTTAGTTGCTGAGATTGAATGCTTGGCCCAAGATAATTTTTAATTAATTTATTTTTTATTAATTACAATTTATTCATTTTGTATTTCAGCCGTGGGCCCCTCCCTCATGTCCTCCCAATCCCACCTTTCGTCCTCTTCTCCTTCCATGCCCCTCCTCCAGTCAATTTGTAGGGAAGGTCCCCCTCCTCTTCCATCTGACCCTAGCCTATCAGGTCTCATCAGAACTGGCTGCATTGTCTTCCTCTGTGGCCTGGTAAGGCTGTCTCCACCTCAGGGGGAGGTGATCAAAGAGCCAGCCACTAAGTTCATGTCAGAGACCCCTGTTCCCTTAACTAGGGAACCCACTTGGACACTGACCTACCATGGGCTACATCTGTGCAGGGGTTCTAGGTTGCCTCCATGAATGGTCCTTGGTTAGATTTTCAGTCTCAGGAAAGACCCCTGTGCCCAGATATTTTTGGCTCTATAGCTCTTTTTGTGGAGCTCCTGTCCCCTCCAGGTCTTTCTATCTCCCTCTTATTTCATAAGATTCCTTGCATTCTGCCCAAAATTTGGCTATTTGTCTCAGCTTCTGCTTTAATACCCTGCTTGGTAGAGTCTTTCAGAGGTCCTCTGTGGTAGGCTTCTAGCACATTTAACTGGTTAATCATTGGAGAGAGTTCCTTGTAGTCAATTAAATGTGAGTTTTAATAGTCTCCTGACTCCGTCACTTTGGATCTGGGACAGCTATAGTAATATAAGCACTTAAGTGTTCTGTCTTCCATGCTACTCTATCACCTGTCATCAACTGCATCTATTTTCATTTAGTGTTTTAATTTTAAATATGAAAAATAATGTTCAAAATGATGTCTTTCATTTTGATGTTTCCATAAATGTAAGTCTCCGTACACTGTTAAATAATTGCCCACCATAACCCTCCTTACCCCTCCCCTCCTCCTGTCAGTCCTCCTTCTCCCAATAGCCCTTTCCCCTTCATTTCTATTCTCATGAAAGTGTCTATGTATCTGCATCACTTAGCCATATAGCTATCTGCCATCGCCAGTCGATCATCTAAGTCATCTATCTATCCATCCATCTAATCTATTTCAATCTTTCATCTAACACTCCATTCTCATCTATTCAATAGTTGAGAGGAAATATGTATTGTTACTTACTGTGCCTGGTTTATTTTGTTTAAAACAGTGAGTTCGAGGTTTACACATTTTTTGAAGATTACATAGACTTGCTTTCTGTGGTTTAGTGATGCCGATTGTGTTTAGGCACCACATTTTCGTTTGATGTTCATATATTGATTGGCTTCTAAATTAGTTCCCTATCCTTGCTGTTGTGACTAGTGCTGCAGTGGATGTGCCAGCATCTGCGCAGCACGCAGGTTTTCCATGTGCACGTCTATGCACATGCTGTGTGTGCGTCTTTACCGTATTTGGATACAGAGCACTTTGGTTGTGTACCAGGCCAGGTGTGCTGGTTTCAACTTGATGGGGATTTCCATTGCTATTTCCATGCATTGGCTACACATTTTATACTCCCACCAGCAAAGAGTAAATTATTTCTTCTTCATACTCTTGCCGTTGTTGGTTGTTTGATTCCTGGGTTATAGCTGTTCTGATTGACATGGACTCTCTGTATACTTCTGATTTTCATTCTCCAAGGGCTAAAGTTGTTGAACCTTTCAAAAATATTTTGAGTGTTAATCTCCCTCCTTTCTGAGAACTATTTCTTTGATTTATTTATTTGTTTATTCTGAACATTAACTTTTGATTTGTTTATATATTCTAGATTTTAACTCCTTGTTAGATAAGTATATACCCAGGGCTTTCTCTCATTCTGTCAGCTGCCTCGTCAGTCACTCTGTTGTTTTATTTGCTGAACAGAAACACTTTAATTTCCTGCAGTCTCACTTGTCAGTTATTAGCTTTAGTTTCTGAACTGTTTTGTGTTCTTTCAGTCAGCCTTTGTCTATGAATCTGTCTCAAATGTTTTCCCATGACAGTTTCAAAGCATTAGGTCTACTTTAAGCTTATTGTTCCATTTGAATAGTTTTGTACATGGTGAGAGATGGGGATCTAACCTCATTCTTATGCATGTTAATATCAACTTTCTCAGCACAAATTTTGTCTCTTGTCCAATATATGTTTTTGATATCTTTATAGAACACAAACCGCTTGTTGCTGTGTGGATTTATTGGGGGTGGGGTCTTCTGTACTTTTCAGCTCTTCTACTTATTTGTTTTGTTACCAGAACTGTGTTGGTTTTATTCCCACTTTATTTTTCAAATAAATTTTTATTTTTTAAAATAATTAGTTTATTCACTTTGTATCCAAGCTGTAGCCCCACCCTCATCCCTTCCCAAACCCATCTTCCCTCTCTCATCTCCTCCCATGCCCCTCTCCAAGTCCACTGATAGGGGAGGTCCTCCTCCCCTTCCATCAGGTCTCATCAGGACTGGCTGCATTGTCCTCCTCTGTGGCCTGGCTAGCTTGCTACCACCTCAGAGGGAGGTGATCAAAGAGCCAGCCACTGAGTTTATGTCAGAGACAATCCCTGTTCTCTTTACCAAGGTAACCACTTGGAGAATGAGCTGCCATGGGCTACATCTGTGCAGGGGTTCTAGCTTATATCCACAAATGGTCCTTGGTTGGATTATCAGTCTCAGAAAAGCCCCCTGTGCTGTTATTTTTTGTTTAGTATTCTTTAGGCTATTTGGAATAATCTGTACTTCTATATTCATTTGAACATTTTCCCTTAATTCTGAGAATAGGGTCAGTGCAGTTTTCATCAGGGCTACATTCAACCATCAATCACTTTCACTTTCATTAACATAACCATTTAAACAATATTAGTTCTGCTGATCCTTGTCTATGGGAGTGTTCTGCCTCCTCCAGTGCCTCTTCAATTTCTTCTTCAGTGTTGCACAGTTTCCATTTTAGAGTTCTTTCCCCCTTGTATGTATCTAAGGCTTGCTATTTTATTTTTTTCTTGAAACTATTATAGATGTGGCTTTCTTCCTGATTTCACTCTCAGCATTTGAAATCATCCTTAGTGGTGTTTTGTATGGCTTTTCCTGAAATTTGTGGAACATATCTAAAATAACAATTTTAAGGTTTTATATTTAAAAAGATAAAAATAAACCTTCAGCAGAGTGCAGGGAATCATATGAAAAAAAGGGGAGTTAGTATGACCTAGAGGAGACAAAAGCTCCACAAGGACCAAATATATCAGGGCACAGGGGTCTTCTATGAGACTGTTTCTCCAACAAAGGACCATGCATGGATATAACCTAAAACCCCTGCTTGGATGTAGCCCATGGTAGCTCAGTATCCAAGTGGGTTCCCTAGTATGGGAGACAAAGATATTTCTGACATGAACTCAGTGACTGGCTCATTGATCTCCCCCTCCCCCCTGAGGGAAGAGCACCCTTGCAAGCTAAGCCACAGATAAGGACATTGCAGCCAGTCCTGAAGATACCTGATAGGCTAGGGTCAGATGGAAGGGGAGGAGCACCTCCCCTATCAGTGGACTTGGAAAGAGACAGGGAGGAGATGAGGGAGGGAGGGTAGGATTGGGAAGGAAAGTGGGAGGGAGCTATGGCTGGGATACAAGTGAATGACCTGTGATTAAAATAAAATAAAATAAAATAAAATAAAATAAAATAAAATAAAATA
>NW_026595146.1:0-1148 GCF_907164565.1 Psammomys obesus | reverse complement strand
AAAATAAAATAAAATAAAATAAAATAAAATAAAATAAAATAAAATAATAAATAAATAAAAGAAATCCCAGAAAAAAAAGATAAAAATAACTCAAAGAGTAACATTTGTTGTTACTCTACTTATTCTATGAGGTTCACGATGTAAACTTTCTTTTTCTATGCAGGTGTGTGTATGTGTGTGTGTGTGTGTGTGTGTGTAATGTGTATATATTGTATACATGTGATATTTAAATATATGCTTACATATTTTAAAGACAAATGTTTATTACACTACCACAAAATTCTAAGTTTACTGGAGAAAACATAAGATAATTTGTATGCTTTCTCCTCATTTTGCACTCACTTTCTTGGCTCCTATAGAAAGCATACTACATGAGCCATCAGTCCCACAGCTCACGCCTGCTCTACACTGTTCCTATCACCTGTGCTTCTCCGAAATAGTCAAGCTTTCTTGCCTTCCATCATTACATCCTCCACAGTCATTAATGTCTCACTCTTTCTACTTGAGTGCATTTTTTCTTACCTTCTCAGGAAAATATCTTTATGCTACCACTGCTGTGACAGCTGGGGCTTGAAGTTCATGCCTGGGGTACAAAGAATGTGCTGTCTGTCTTGCTCTCAGGACTGTGACTGAGCTTATCCACTTGATCTACCTGGCATGGAGTTTTCTGAGAATTAACTTAAAAAGGGATTTAATGTGTGTTTATCTTCTTACTCGACATGTTTTTAGAAAATATGTCTCATTGCATTCAATTAGACTGCATTCTACACATATATTACAAGTGTTCCATACTCTCACAATAATATTTGAAGGTACATTGGTCTACACAGGCAGATGATAAAGTCTTCATTCACCTTTTTTTGTTTATTATTTATTATAATTTATTTATTTATGTTAATTACAGTTTGTTCACTTTCTATCCCAGCTATATAGCCCTCCTCTCCTCCCCTCCCAATTCCACTCTCCCTCCCTCATCTCCTCCCATGCCCCTCCCCCAGTCACTGATAGTGGAGGTCCTCCTCCCCTTCCTTCTGACCCTAGCCTATCAGGCCTCATCAGGAGTGGCTGCACTGTCTTCCTCTGTGGCCTGGTAAGCTACTCCCCCCCCCTCAGGGGGAAGTGATCAGAGAGCAGGCCAATCAGTTTAT
>NW_026595145.1:0-1104 GCF_907164565.1 Psammomys obesus | reverse complement strand
GGAAACCCGTTTCCAGCGAAAGAACCGAAAAGAAATGCACAGCGTTGAAAAGTGAAATACACGTGTGTTGCCTAAGGAACTAGGTTTAGAAGAAAACAGAAAAGTGACATCTCAGACTTTACAGCAAAGAAATCTGTAAATAGCGAAAGAACAGAAAACAAAGCATAGAGTTGTAAACTAAAACACATATGAGTAGCCTTATTAACTACGTTGAAAGGAAAACAGAAAACTAATATCAGATGGTGTAGAACACAGAAACCCGTTTCCAGCGAAAGAAACGAAAACAAATGCACAGCGCTGTAAACTGAAACACACTGTGTCGCCTAATTAACTAGGTTTAGAAGAAAACAGAAAAGTGATATCTTAAACTGTACAGTACAGAAACTTGATATTCAACGAAAGAAGAGAAAAGCAAAGCACATCGTTGTAAAGTAAAACACATACGTGTCGCCTGATTAACTACGTTAAAAGGAAAACACAAAACTAATATCTAATGGTGTAGGACACGGAATCTCGATTCCAGCGAAAGAACAGAAACACAATGCACAGCGTTGTAAACTGAAAGAAATACGTGTTGCCTAATTAAATAAGTTTAGAAGAAAACAGAAAAGGGGTATCTCATACTGTAGTGCACAGTAACATCTATTCAACGAAAGAAGAGAAAAGCAAAGAACATCGTTGTAAAGTAAAACACATACGTGTCGAATGATTAATTATGTTCAGAGGAAAACAAAAAACTAATATGTAATGGTGTAGAACACGGAAACCTGTTTCCAGAGAAAGAACCGAAAAGAAATGCACAGCGTTGTAAACTGAAATACACGTGTGTTGCCTAATGAACTAGGTTTAAAGGAAAACAGAAAAGTGACATCTCAGACTTTACAGCACAGAAAATTGTATTCAACGAAAGAAGAGAAAAGCAAAGCACACCATTGTAAAGAAAAACACATATGCGTCGCCTGATTAACTACATTGAGAGGAAAACAGAAAACTAATATCTGCTGGTGTAGAAGAGAGAAACCCGTTTCCAAGAAAGAACCAAGAAGAATTACACGGTGTTATTAACTGAAACACATGTGTGTAGCCTAATGAACTAGGTTTAGA
>NW_026595144.1:0-7542 GCF_907164565.1 Psammomys obesus | reverse complement strand
GTAACCCACTTGGACACTGAACTGCCATGGGCTACACCTGTGCAGGGATTTCCAGGTACAACCACTCTGGAAATCAATCTGGCGCTTTCTCAGACAACTAGGAATAGCGCGACCTCTTGTATTCTTATAGGCCTCCCCTTTAAGTTGGAGAAATTTTCATCGATGATTTTGTTTAAAATATTTTCTGGGCCTTGGAGGAGGGAATCTTCTTTTTCCTCTATTCCTATTATTCTTAGGTGCTGTCTTTTTATGTTTTCTTGGATTTCTTGGATGGGTTGTGTCAGGAAATTTTTAGATTTTTTTTTTGACAGATACATCAATTTCTTCCATTGTATCTTCCACACCTGAAGTTCTTTATTCCATTTTTTGTAGTCTGTTGGTTATGCTTACCTCTGTAGTTCCTGTTTTCTTTCTAGGTTCTCCCACTCCATGATTTCCTCCTTTATTTTTATTTTAATTTTTCCCATTATATCTTCAGATCTTGATCCATTTTGTTGATTTTCTTTACCTGTCTGACTGTGTTTTCCTGTTTTTCCTTCAATTCTTTCAGCTGTTTCTTTGAACATTCCTCTGTTTCTTTTATTTCTTTCAGTGATATAACCAATTCCTCTCTGAAAGCCACAAACTGTTTGGCTGTATTTTTCTGTATTTCTTTACAGATAGCCATAGTCTGTTTTATTATATCTTCCCCTAATTCTTTATGCATTTTATTTGTTTCTTCCATTGACCTCTTCATAAGCATAAATATAAGGTCATCTTCTTGAATTTCACTTATGTTAGGGTGTTCAGGGCTACTTGCACCTGGATAACTGGGTTCTGGGGATGCTATATTGCTTTGCCCTTTGTTGATTGTGCTTTTTAGCTGGAATCTACCCATATCTCTGTCTCAGGTGTTTTCTGTTAATTTTTGGTACCTGCTGTGTCCTGGGGTGGGGATAATCCACTTGGTGGGGTTCTAAAGGAGTTCTCCTCAGCTTTTTTGTGTATGGTCAACTGAATGGTGGTGCTTCTCAGGAATTTTCACAGTTCACTTCAGGCGTATGGACCTATGTGGTAACTGTCCTGTTCAGGAAGGCTATCCTCTCATCAGGAGAGGTCCCCATGATGGTTGCCCTGCTGCTGGGTTTCTGGCTCTGAATTTAGTGAGCAGCAGCTATTTCTCTTAAGGTGTAATTGTTGGGTGCAGCCTTCTTGAAGAACAATTCCCACAGTTTTATCAGTTTGGCTAGGGATAACTGGTTGAAACTTGGAGCAATATCTGAGGGCTGCTGTAATGGCTCCCTGGCTTTTGTAGGTCTGAGGATGCAGCTGTGTGCCCCAGTGCCTTAGTGGTACTCAATAATGGCAGGTGAGCATGGCGCTCCTGCCTGCAGTAGAAGGCTAGTGCCTAGAGTCTGTGTGAATCCAGAAAGTCTTCTGGAGTTAGGTATCCTGAGAGTTGGATCTGATGATCCCCCCCACTGTGGGGTTTCCTCCTGACAAGGACACCCAGTCTTTGCTTTGGGGATAGCTGTTCTGTCTGTGATGGCAAGTAGAACCCGGCTGGCACAGACTTGCATGGCTCTGCCTTTCTGCCTTTCTGCCTTTCTGGCGATTGGGTTCCTGGGCATCTGCTGAGACTGGGTAATTTTCCCGAGACCTTTTGTGGGGGGGAGGGGTATCAGCTGAGTGCTTTGAGATCAGTCCAGCCATTCCCCTCCCTGTGGGTTTGTGCCCGGCAGAGAAACTCAGTCTCTGGTGCCCTGGGGCCCACAGATCTATCTGGGGCAGCGAGTCAATCGCACAGGCAGGACTCTGTGCCTGGTGGGCGCCTGGGTCCCTGGTTCTGGTTCTGGGCTGGCTCCTGGGTTCCCACGGAACCCGGGGTCCTTCCCAGGGAATGTCTGGTTGACCTAAGGTTGGTCCCAATGGTTTCCTGAACCGTGAGGTTATCTCTCGACTAGAAATCTCAGTCTCTGATGTTGTGGTGCCCACAGTTCAGTCTGGGACAGTGTTCAGAGCATGCCAGACATGTGGCTCTGTGCTGGTGACCAAGCTCCTGGTTGAACCGGGATCTCTTCTGAGGTTTAGCTGGGTGTGTTGTTTAGCTGGGTGAGTTGAAGCTGATTGACTCCCCCGTGGTGGGGTATCCTCTCACCTGGGAAACACAATCACTTGTGTTTTAGGGCTTCGAGTTCTGACTGCTGGTCACTGTGCTGATTCTGCTGTACTGCTAGTAAGAATGAGAGTCATCCTGGTGAATCCCCAATATATGTTTTTAAATTTTCGTTATTTGAAGTGAATCACCATAAATTGAAATGAAAGTACTATCTGATTTTCAAGCAACAAAGCTAAAAGCTTTATATTTTATTATTTTTTATTTATTTTTATGAATTACAGTTTATTAAATTTGTGTCCCAGTTGTAGCCTACTCCCTCATATCCTCCCAATCCTACCCTCCCTCTTTCATCTCCTCCCTTGCCCCTACCCAAGTCCACTGATAGTGGAGGTCCTTCTCCCCTTCCCTCTGACCTTAGCCTTTGAGCTTTATTCAGGATTGGCTGCATTGTCTTCTGTGGTATGATAAGGCTGATTTTCCATCAGGGGAAGATGATCAAAGAGCCAGCCACTGAGTTCATGTCAGAGACAATCCCTGTTCCCTTTACTAAGCAATTCCCGCTTGGACACTGAGCTGCCATGGGGTACATCTGTACAGGGGTTCCATGCATGGTCCTTGGTTGGATCAACAGTCTCAGAAAAGACCTCTGGGACCATATTTTTGTTGTTATTGTTCTCTTGTGGAACTTCTGTCCCCTCTAGGTCTTTCTATCTTGCCTTTCTTTCATAAGATTCCCTGCACTCTGCCCAAAGTTGGCTATGAGTCTTAGCCTCTTCTTTGATACCCTGCTGGGTGGAGTCTTTTAGTGGATCTCTGTGGTAGGCTCCTCTCCTATTCCCTGTTTTCTCCCTCTTCCAATCTCAGTCCTGTTTTCTTTTCTTATTGAGGATTGATCATCTTACCCAGGATCCTCCTTCTTGCTTAGATTCTAAAGCTTTATATTTTAAATGCAAACTGACTAGACTAGGCCTGAATTGCTACAATAGCCTAATTTATTTTAGAATGAAAATGAAATTTTTAAAAATATTACTGGATATAAGCTTACATTTTTAATGCTTAAAATATTGAATATGGTTTTATGCTGATTTGTGATTATTTAGGAACTCATATAATACAGCTCCCCTTTCCTTGGGTCATATTTTAGGGAAACCTTATTTAAAATATGTTATCTAAATTCTGTCTCCAGAGGGATTTTCTTTTTCTGATATAAATACCCAGGTATTTGGCGATCTGTCTTCAATTATTATGACTACTGCTGATCCAAGAAATGAATACCATACCAGTCTGTAAACATTACTCGATATGTACATGTAACAAAATGTAAGTTTTCCCATAAATATGTTCAATATTATGAGTCAATTTTAAAAGTAAAAATGTAATATATGGGTTTGAAGTTCTCTTTTTTGTTGGGTCTTTGTATGGTTTAGGTATCAAAGTTACTGTGCTCTCATAGAATGAGTTTGGTAATATTCCTTCTGTTTCTATTTTGTGGAAGAATTTTATTACTATTGGTGTTAGGTCTTCTTTTAAGGTCTGGTAGAATTCTGTGCTGAAACTCTCAGGCCCTCTGGCTTATTTGGCAGGAAGATTTTGATGAGTGCTTCTATTTCCTTGGGGAATATATTACTGTTTAATCTATTTACCTGATTTTGGTTTAGCTTTAGGAAATGGAATCTAAAATTTTCCATTTCATTTAAAAACCTGGCCCTAGGGGCCATGCAGAAACTGATACCCCAACCAAAAACCATGTGTGGAGAGAACCTAAAATCCCTGCTCAGATGTGGCCCACAGACTCATTCTCCAAGTGAGTTCCCTGGTAGGGTAGCAGTGATTGTCTCTGTCATTTAGTCAATGGCAGGCTCTCTGATCACCTCCTCCTAGGGGTTGCAGCATTGCCAGGCCACAGATGAAGACAATGCAGCCAGTCCTGATGAGACCTAATAGGCTAAGGTCAGCTAGAAGGGGAGGAGGTCCTCCCCTATTACTAGACCAGGGGAGGGGCGTAGGGAAAGACAAGGAAGGGAGGGTGGCATTGGGAGGAGACAAGGGAGGGATCCGCAGCCTGGATACAAAGTGAATAAATTGTAATGAATAATAATAATTAATAAAAATTCAAAAAATGTAATATTTGTCATGAACAATTAGAAGTATCATTTATGAAAAACCATACATATATTAATAGGTAATAGATATAAAGCTAAGGAATATTTGAGTTACAGAACACATTGAATTAAACTGACTTGAAAAGCTTTATTTAAATCATAATACATGTGTTATAAAACAAAACAAAAACATCAGTAAAAGAAAATTTTGTTATGTAATGTACATATATACTTAAACATTATATAGCACATCATAGGCTTACACAATTATTATGGGTAATTAAGAACAAAATACAACTTTGGAAAATAATTACATATCAGTCATTTTCCATTACAAGAATGCAATATTTGGTGATGGGATGAAATTTTACATTTAAAAATTTACAGTTACTTAAATACTATTACAAATGCTGTCAAAATTAGGTAGCTTTTATAAAAGATGACTTACTAAGCTGTTTTCTCTGCCTAAATTCAAAGAAAACTTAATTCAGCCAAAACAGAAATGACAGACACCATTTGCCTTTAATTAGGAGCTCAGAGAGCATAAGCATGTTTGCATGTAGCCCACATCTGAACTTGAACTGTAGAACAGAAGCTTTGTTGAGACAGAAAATATTCTTATGTGTTTCTGAGAAGGTTATGTTCATTTATCCTTAACATCAAGATATTTGTTGTACATGTATTATATATTTTTAAAAGTATCTATAGAGAGAACCATGTTAATTTTATTTTAGGTAATCTCTCTATGTTACCTAGGCTGAGCTCAAATTTGTGACCCTTCTTCTGCATCATTTATGTGGAAAATACAAATGTATACCACTGTGCTTTGTTTTAACATTATTCTTGCAAAAGTGACTAAAAATGCCTATCTCTATTAAACAGGAGAATAAAAATTCACTGATAAAATTCACTTTTGCTGTTGTTCATTTAATTGAATTCTTTGCACATAGATTTATTTTGTGCTGGACATGCAGTGTGTGTGTGTGTGTGTGTGTGTGTGTGTGTGTGTGTGTGTGTAATTAAACTTGATTCAGTACCATAAGAATGACATTTTCCAAGTTCTCAGGTATGCAACTGTAAGAGAAATGTCGAAGTCCACAGGGCAGAACAAATATAGAAAAATACAATATATTGGTTAAATAAATTAAGTCTTTCTGATATTGAAAATATTTGTGAGCATGAGACATTACTAAGTAAGGGAATTAACAGTTGAAGAATTAAGCAGCAGACTTTTATGTACAATGGCAGGCTAGAGGCTGCCTCTGTGACATGTGAGCAAGGTGAGTTGTAATAATAATAATAAAATGGATAAATCTACAAAACATTTCCACACCTAAGGCTCAAGAAAAATGTGGAAAGGGGAGCAGAATGGTTGTAAGAGTCAGAAGATCAGAAAATTAGCTGTGAGACTGTGTCTCCTAATAATGTCAGAAACTACCATATTACAGACAAAACAAGAGCTAAACAAGGACCATTCCAAGAACATTCAAAACTATACCAATCAGAGTTCATGAGGCCTTAAGAAAGAACTATAGGCAATAGATTACAGCTGGCAGCAGGAGAGTGGTCTTACCCAGGAAAGAACAAACCACTGGTTATCCAATATGGTATGACCAGCCCCAAACACACACCGACAAGTAACGTTATACAGACTGAGCAAGTTATATTTAAGAATATATGTGTGTGTGTTGTTATATACTTATATACATATATAAGTGTATATTCATATATATATATGTGTGTGTGTGTGTGTGTGTGTATGTGTATATACATGTAACAACAGTTAATGAAAAAAAAACATGAAGAGTGTAAAAAGAGGAATATGGAAGGCTTTGGAGGAAGAAAAGGAAAAGAAAAACAGTATAATTATATTATCGAAAGAAATAAATAGAAAACATCCAAAAGAGAAAAAGAAGAAAATGTCTAGAAACACATAAAAAAGGGGGAAAATGGATATATGAAAAGAGAACAATAACAGAAAATAGTGAGAGATGAAGGGAAATGAAACATAGTTACAGCCAAGCAGTACACTGTTGTGAATGGAAGGGGCAGGGGAAAGGAAAAATAGTGGATCGATAGAAATTTGTCTTATTATTGTTGAATGGTTCTGGACTTTAGGCTTGTAGAGAAGGCTGTTGACAAGAAAGATGCCTAATAAGATCATAAAATATATTCAAACAGATGTAACAAAAGCAATTTAAGCTCCAGTTGACATGCCAACATGGATGAAGGAAACTTCATGGGGCAATTCCCATAGAGGAAGAAGTTTGTATACCATTATTAACTTAGTTTCATTATTGGGATGCAAGATTTTGTTCAGCATGAAGAAATCAATAAGTATAATATAACGTGTAAATAGGCTTAAGAATAGAAGTCATATAATTTACATAGAAAAGACCTTAAAGTGCAACACGGAATGATACACATCTTGAGGAGACTAGGAGGAGAGAGACTATACCTCAATGTACTACATACTATATCTGATAAAACAATAGTCAACATTATACTAAATAGAGAATAACAGAGGACATTTACATTGAAATAATTGAGTCTCAAGAATGTCCCTTCCCTATGCAGTGTTTAGTTTGAGTATTCAGAATAAGAACAGAGTATAAAGTATAAAACTAGCAAAAGAAGTCAGACTATCTCCATTAACAGATGGAATGATCCTATAACTAAATACCTTAAAGATTCTACCAGAAATCTCTTAAATAAAAACGTTCATTCAATTTACATAATATAAACACAACAGACAATAATTAGTATTGTGCTACATATCAAAGACAAACATGTTGATAATCAAATTAGGAAAAAAAATTTATTCAGAGAAAGGTAATGGAAGATACTTTATTACTATTTGTATTTACACAACTACCCATAGCATATCTAATATTACTATCCTAAAACTCTATTCAAGTCTCCTAAAGTGGTATTGCTTTTATTTTGTATTAGTTACTTTTCTTTTTTTAATATATATATATTTGATTTTTTATGGGTATGCATTTTTTTATTTTTTATTAATTACACTTTATTCATTTTGTATCCCTCCATAAGCCCCTCCCACCTCCCCTCCCGATCCCACCATCCCTCCCCTTTATGCATGCATGCCACTCCCCAAGTCCACTGATAGGGGAGGTTCTCCTCTTCTTTCTGATCTTAGTCTATCAGTTCTCATCAAAAGTGGCTGCATTGTCCTCTACTGTGGCCTGGTAAGGCTGCTCCCCCCTCAGGGGGAAGTGATCAACGAACAGGCCAATCAGATTATGTCAGAGGCAGTCCCTCTTCCCATTACTATGTAACCCACTTGGACACTGAACTGCCATGGGCTACACCTGTGCAGGG
>NW_026595143.1:0-1813 GCF_907164565.1 Psammomys obesus | reverse complement strand
TGAGCCACACCCCAGCCCCTCACTGGGGGACTCTAGGCAGGGGCTCTCTATTATGAATACCCACAGCCTTAAGAGTGCTCCTGACTAGACTTCTTAGTGTTTTCAAATGTAGCACATTCAGTTTCACTACAAGCCAGGGAGTCTCCTGGGAGGCAAAAGTGATTGTGACTCATTCCTAAGTCCCTAGATTCTGCCAGGGTCCAACACACAGGAGCCCTGGGGACGTTAGTGACATGCTGCGGGGACAGAGCAGAGGAGGCCAAGGGAGCTGGGGTGGGCACAGGAGAGGGGACCAGGAGCTGGTCTAGAGTGGTGGGGCCGTGGGCAAGTCAGGGCAGGAGGAGCGGAGCCTGGTCCCTGTGGGCTACCCATCCCACAGGAGGTATGACACACAGCACCCTTGAACGAGTGAGCCACAGGGCAGCGCGGCCTGTGAGAGTGAATTCCTAGAATTTGTGTTCAGCTTTGGACCTGCCGAGAGGAGAAAGGAACAAGAAGAGAGGGCTTGCGGGGGGGAAGGGCAGGGAGAGGTAGTCATCAGAGCATGAGGGACAGCAGGCGGAGGACCGTCGGCCTGCCGGTGGTCCTGAGGCCAGGGAACACAGGGAGCGGGAGGGCTCTGAGGCCACGGGGACGGCAGGCCCACCCCAGGCCTCTGCTGGAAGGTGGACAGTTCCCAGGGCACATTCAGACACAGGCAGAACAGGAACGCGCACAGCGACGACTTGGACGTGGGGATTTGAGCCGGGTGTGGAGGAAGAGGTCCAGGAGAAGCCAGAGGTGGAGAGGAAGACGGGGCAAAGAACTGGCTGAGTGAGTGAGTGTGTGAGTGTGTGAGTGTGTGTGAGTGTGTGAGTGTGTGAGTGTGTGCTACCAAGCAAATGCCGTGCCCCTGCTGCCCAGGCCCCCGGAGGCCGGGGGAGGGGACTGGAAGCCACGTCCCCGTGAAGGGTGGCTCCAGTGATTGCACGGCTGCAGGCCTGTGGTAGAGCTCGGAGCCCCCAGGCCGGCGCTGCCAGTGCCCCTCAGTGGGACCCGACGCTTGCCGTCTCGCTGCGGCCTTGGCTGAGGGTCCGGGCCAGTTTTCAGAGGTGTCTGCAGACACGCTCGCACAGCATCTGGCGCAAACACAGCTATTGCTATGGGCTGAGCCTGGCACGCTTGGGGCTACGCTAGGAAAAATCATCACGGAGCAGAGTGGTTTCCGAGTCTCTGCAGAACAGGCCCAGGGGCAGGCCCAGCTCAGGGCTCAGGAAAGCCCCAAAGGGCACCTACGTAATGAGCTGGACCTTGCAAAACGGGTAACTCCCAGCAAGGACAGCCCCAAGAGCTGGACAGTTCTCCTGCAGAGCCCCCCCAGGAGTGAGCAGCGAGACAGAAGACAGCACACAGCACGAGAGAAGAGTGGGGAAAAGCTACCCTGAGGGAAGTCAAAAGGGCTTCTTTGGGGCTGGGGATTTAGCTCAGTGGTAGAGCGCTTGCCTAGCAACCTCAAGGCCCTGGGTTCGATCCTCAGCTCTGGGGGGGGGGGAATAAAAAAAGGCTTCTTTGCTGTAGGAAATCCTTTGCTGTAGGATTTGCCAAGACTTTCACCCCCTTAGAATGTAGTGAACTCAAGAGCTTGTTTCAGAAACACGGCAGCAGTGAGCTGCAGGGGATGAGCCCATCTGAAAGGCAGTCCTGGGCTTCTCTGTGGCTACTTATTTTTTCCCCCTTTACCAGGGATTTAACCTAGTTCTTTTACATGCATGTTAGGTAAGCACCCTACCACTGAGCCACACCCCAGCCCCTCACTGGGGGATTCTAGGCAGGG
>NW_026595142.1:0-1251 GCF_907164565.1 Psammomys obesus | reverse complement strand
ATGCAGGCATGCAAGCTTCCATCCATTCACCCACCCAACTATGCAACTTCTAGGTCATTCATCAATGTCTCCTTTTGTGCAGTAATTTGTTTAAGCATCCATTTTCTCATGCATTAACTTTTTTAAAAGTGAAAATGATAGCCAAGATGGTAGGGGTCTATCCCAAATGACTAATGTGTCCATACCATAGGGCAGTGAGTGGAATTTAGCAAAGCAACCTCAGGGTGAGACCTGGGTAGCCAGTTCAGAAAGGTCATTGGGAAGCACAGAAGCTAAAGGTAAGCAATGACAGGTTTCAAGCTGTATCTTCAAAGATCCCTCTGATTCAGGAAGAAGATAAAGGGGCGAAATAGAACTGTGACACCATTACAGGCATATGGAGACGAGGGGACAGGCATAGGAGTCCCAGCATAGTTAAATACAATGCATTGGGTTGGCATCATTTTGGGACACTGTGGATAAGATGGTGGCTGTGAGTGGAAGGGAAGGGATGGAAGGAGAGGAGAGGGGAGGGGAAGGAAGGAAGGAAGGAAGGAAGGAAGGAAGGAAGGAAGGAAGGAAGGAAGGAAGGAAGGAAGGAAGGAGAAATGAGTCATTCATATCCATTACACTGGGTGCTTTGCTTAGACATTGTTGTTCACCATGAAGCTGAGAGTATGGCATAGATGGGACTCTCCACTTTAATCTATTCACTAGACAAGGATCTTCAACTATTGCTTGCTTTGGCCCCATCCTGAAAGGACCTTATGGGAGAATAGTTGAGGTCAGGAAGGTCTTGAGGTTCTACTTGTCCCATGTCCCAGGGATGCTTCTTACCCAAGCTGCCCATCATTCCAGCCCCTCCGTGGTAGAAGATCATGCCTCTCCTCAGACCAGAAGATGCTGCCTTGGGCTGGAACAGCCTCACGGGGACTTCATCAAAACACAACTGAGTCACCTCAACATTATAGCTCCTCCTTATGAGCAGGGTATCATGTAGAGTCTGAATAAGTACTGGCAGAGAGCAAATTCTCAGTTTCTCCAATATAGTACCCTGGTGGAGAAGTGGAGAGAAAAACACAGAAAATTATGAGACATTAGAAGGGGAAAGAGGTGAGGTAGGAGGAGCTCTCTTTACTCCAACAGTCTGATACAGGGCTGCTTTAACCTCTTTATGTAATAAGCATGATGAGAATTCTTGACTTTTAAAAAAGATTTATCTTTATTTTATGTGCAAGGGTGTTTTCTTCATGGATGTCTATGTATTGCATG
>NW_026595141.1:0-6730 GCF_907164565.1 Psammomys obesus | reverse complement strand
GGGTTTGTGGATCTTGTTGATTTTCTCAAAGAACCAGCTCTTGGTTTTATTGATTCTTTGAATTGTTTTATTTGTTTCTAATTGATTGATTTCAGCCCTGAGTTTGATTATTTCCAGCCGTCTACTCTTTTTTGGTATGTCTGCTTCTTCTTTTTCTAGGGTTTTTAAGTGAACCATTAAGTTGCTTGAATGAGCTGTCTCGAATTTCTTCTTGAAGGCACTTAGTGCTGTGATCTTTCCTCTTACCACTGCTTTCATTGTTTCCCACAAATTTGGGTATGTTGTGCCTTCATTTTCATGGAGTTCTAGGAAGACTTTAATTTCTTTCTTTATTTCTTCCCTGACCCAGCTGTCATTTAGTAACAAGGTATTCAGTTTCCATGTGTGTGTAGGCTTATTGCTATTTCCGTTGTTGTTGAGGTCCAGCTTTATTCCATGGTGATCAGACAAGATACAAGGGATTATTTCAATCTTCTTGTATCTGTTGAGGCTTGCTTTGTGACCAACTATATGGTCTATTTTGGAGAAGGTTCCATGAGGTGCTGAGAAGAAGGTAAATTCTTTTGTGTTTGGGTGTAAAGATCTGTAAATGTCTTTTAGGTCCATTTGATTCATGACCTTTGTTAGAGACATTGTTTCTTTGTTTAATTTCTGTTTTGTTGACCTGTCCTTTGTTGAGAGTGGGGTGTTGAAGTCTCCCACTATTAATGGGTGGGGATCTATATGTGGTTTAAATTTTATCAATGTTTCTTTAACAAATGTGTGTGCTCTTGTATTTGGGGCATAGATGTTCAGGATTGTGATGTCTTCCTGGTGGAATTTTCCCTTGATGAGTATAAAGTGTCCTTCCCCATGTCTTTTGATTAATTTTGGTTGAAAGTCTATTTTGTCAGATATTAGAATGGCTACTCCTGCTAGCTTCTTGGGTCCTTTTGCTTGGAAAGTCGTCTTCCAACCTTTTACCCTCAGGTAATATCTATCTTTGTGCTTTAGCTGTATTTCTTGTATGCAACAGATTGCTGGGTTTTGTTTACGTATCCATTCTGTTAATCTGTGTCTTTTTACTGGAGAGTTGAGTTCATTGATGTTGAGAGAGATTAATGACCAGTGGCTGTTAGATCCTTTGATTTTGATGTTGGCTGTGGTCATAAGGTTTTGTGCTTGGTTGCTTTTTGTTTTACTGTAGTAAGGTTAATTATTTCCTGTGTTTTCTTGAAAGAAGCTAATTTTCTTGGGTTGTATTTTCTTTTCCAGTGTCTTCTGTAATGCTGGATTTGTGTGTAGGTATTGTTGAAATTTGTTTTTGTCATTGAATATCTTGTTTTTTCCATCTATGAGGACTGAGAGTTTTGAAGGATATAGTAGCCTGGGCTGACATCTGTGTTCTCTTAGGGTCTGCATGATATCCGTCCAGGCCCTTCTGGCTTTCATAGTCTCTGTTGAAAGGTCAGGTGTGATTTTAATGGGTTGCTATTATATGTTACTTGGCCTTTTTCCCTTGCAGCTTTTAGTATTTTTTCTTTGTTCTGTATACTTACTGTTTTGATTATTATGTGGTGGGAGGATTTTCTTTTCTGGTCAAATTTGTTGGGTTCTGTAGGCCTCATGAAGTCTTATTGGCCTCTCCTTTAACTTGGGGGAATTTTCTTCAATGATATTGTTAAAAATATTTTCTGGGCCTTGGAGAATGCAGTTTCTGCGCACCAGGTAGCTGAGTTTGAGCAGTGTGCCCCAGGGCAAAAAAAGACTGGGAGTCCCTGTCTCCAGAGAACCCACAGGGAAGGAAGTAAACTGTACTGACTCAAATCACCCAGTCCTTCCCTGGAAAAAGTCTCACAGACCGGCGGGGCCGAACCGCCATCACTCAGCTGTGCTCCAGACACAGGCACAAACAGTTGCTGCATGCCAGATGTCCAACTGTGTCACAGCAGCTGATCATTAAATTTACAGCAAGAAACCCAGAAACAGGGTAGCTGTCTTCAGGACTTATCTGGGTGAGAGGAGAACCCTCTCAACTAACAAAGACCACAGTTACCACTCAGGTCTCTATCTCTGAGGTGAGCAGCAGCAACTCCTGAAAAAACACCAGCCATCCAGAAACTATACCCAAAAGGCTGAGAAGATTTCCTTCAAGAAAAACTAGCTTTCTGCCAAGGGGATTCTCTCCACCACAGGATCTCCAGAAACCACCAGAAAATAACCCCAAACACCTAAGATAGCCCAGTGGGTAGAGGCCAGCGTAAAAGCTCAAGCAACAAAAAACAGAGCAATATGGCATCTCCAGAACCCAGGGGCAAGTAGCATTACTGAAATCCAAGAAGATGACCTAACAACTATGCTCATGAAGATGATAACAGAGGAAACAAATAAGATACGTAAAGACATAGAGGAAGACAAACTCAAACAGAATATTGCCATCCGTAAAGAAATAGAGGAAGTTGCAGCCAAACAGTTTGTGGCCTTTAGAAAGGAAATGCTTAAAGCATTTAATGAAATAAAAGAAACAGAGGTTGGTTCAAACAAACAGCTGAAAGAAGTGATGGAAAAACAGTAAAATACAGTCAGACAGGTGAAGGAAATCAACAAAATGGCTCAAGATCTGAAGATAGAATTGGAAAATTTAAAGAAAACACAAATGGAGGAAATTGCAGAGAGAAAGAACTTAGGGAAGAAAACAGGAACTACAGAGGTTAGCATAACCAACAGACTACAAGAGA
This sequence comes from Psammomys obesus, assembly GCF_907164565.1. Taxonomy (NCBI): domain Eukaryota; kingdom Metazoa; phylum Chordata; class Mammalia; order Rodentia; family Muridae; genus Psammomys; species Psammomys obesus. The sequence continues at coordinate 4,013 of NW_026595141.1, read as the reverse complement.
TGGAAGAAAGAATCTCAGGTGTGGAAGATACAATGGAAGAAATCGATGTATCTGTCAAAGAAAATGTTAAATCCAAAAAATTCTTGACACAGACCGTCCAAGAAATCCAAGACAATATGAAAAGACAAAACCTAAGAATAATAGGTATAGAGGAAAAAGAATTACCTCATTTCTTAAACTTAAATTTTTCATTGGTTTTCATTTACTTTCTGATGGAGCTAATAAAATTTTACTTAACCACCTAAGAGATTAGTCAGAAACTCAGAAAATATATCTCAGAGTTAATAAAGGTTATAATGGTATTAATATTGAAAGAGGATAATATTGATGAAAGAGTAATCACATAATATTAAAATTTTATAACTTCAAAATGACAATATGGATTTATATGTAATATCAAACTAACATCAAACTTATCATCATCACAAGACACTGATAGAAAAATTCTATCAATGTCTTTCCACTTCAGGAAGTTATATGTGGGTAAGTTGTGAGCCAAATGTAATACTACTAATAATAAAATAACTAAACAAGATTCTTATAAACAGGCAACTCATTAGAAACTTACAAGCATGAAAATGAAATTTTACTTCTAGAAAATCAGTATAAATTTAAGAAAAAGGCAGTTTGGAATGTAATAAACAGTACTACCAGAGTCATGATAAAGACCTGATTGATTTTGGTCAGTTATTAGCCTTTAAATTCCTATGTCCAAACTGATTAAATTTGACTGAAATAAAAATTAAGTAGAATTTCTAAATATGAGATTCAGTTATCAATATTTTCAAGATTCTTGAGGTAAATTTAGCTTGAAAATTATCAACAAGTTAAAAATAAATTCCACAATAATTTGTGAGGGCAGAACATTTCAGTTTTTACTTTTAGACAGGGTAGGTTATATAGTGATTTATTGTTGCAACAATAGTCTGTTGCTAGACTGCATAGAGCATCCTTTTAAAAACATAAATGGTTTTACTGAAGTAAGTATTAGGAATCAGCCTTCACAGAAAAGTCTGTAAATGTCACTGAACCACACAGAAAATGTCATTATAATTTTTGAGAACACAAAGGTAATATAATAAAAATAATAAATATTACGGATCTGAGAAGGGAAAGGGAAGGCAGGGATTTAACTGTAATTGTCTGAGAGTCTTTATCTTTCATTATTCAAGTCAGAGAGGCTCTGTAATTTGATAAATAAAGAGGAACATGATTTAGATATAATGTTTCATACATTTTTCAACTATGTATAAAGAATATATGGGCCATATTACATATTATACATAAACAATGTGATTGAAATAATATTATAGTGAAGGTTTTCCTTCTATCGCCAGCACAATAAGTAGAATATTGCCTATCACACTGATATTCACATGTTCCTCTCCAGTCACATCTTTTTCACTCTTATTTCATATTATTATTTATTACAATTTATTCACTTTGTATACCAGCTGTAACCTCCATCCTCCTCTCCTCCTGGCCCCACCCTCCCCTAGTCCACTAATAGGGGAGCTTATCCTTCCCTACTATATAACCCTAGCCTATCAGGTCTCATCAGGACTAGTCCTCCTCTGTGACCTGGTAGGCTGTTCCCCCCTCAAGAGCGTGGTCAAAGAGCCAGCCACTGAGTTCATGTCAGAGACAGTACCTGCTCCCCTTACTAGGCAACCCACAGGGACACTGAGCTGCCCATGGGCTACATATGAGTATGGGGTTTAGATCCTCTCCATTTGTGGTCCTTGGTTGATTCATCAGTCTCTGCAGGCTTTGCTGGGTCTAGATTTTTGGCTCTGTTGGTCTCTTTGTGGAGCTCCTGTCCTTCCAGGTCTTTCTGTCTCTCCCTTCTTCCATAAGAGTCCCTGCACTCTGCTCAAAGTTTGGCTATGAGTCTCAGTATCTCCTTCGATACCCTGAGTTATAGAGTCTTTCAGAAGCCCCCTGTGAAAGTCTCCTGTCTGGTTCCCTGTCTTCACTTACTTCCAATATCTATCCTGTTTGTCCTTCTGAATGGAGATTAAGCATCTTCCTTAAGGGTCTCCTTGTTTAGTTTCTTTAGAACTATAGATTTTATTAGATTTATCCTATACTATGTTACAATATCCACTTAAACGTGAATATACATCATGTGTGTCTTTCTGCTTCTTGGTTACCTTACTCAGGATGATCTTTTCTAGTTCCATCCATTTGCGTGCACATTTAATGATTTCCTTGTTTTTAATTGCCTTGTAGTATTCCATTGTGTAAATATACCCCAATTTTTGTATCCATTCCTCCACTGAGGGACATATGCGTTGTTTCCAGATACTGTCTATTACAAATTTTCAACAGAGATGTATCAAATGGAAAAGAAACACTTACATAAATGTTCAACATCCTTAGTCATCAGGGAAATGCAAATGAAAACGACCCTGAGATTTTACCTCAAATCCATCAGAATGGCTATGATCAAAAATACAAGTGACAACACATGCTGGAGAGGTCATGGAGAAAGGGACACTCTCCTCCATTGTGGGTAAGAAAGTAAATTTGTACAGTAACTTTGGAAATCAATCTGGTGCTTTCTCAGAAAATTAGGAATAGTGCTAGCTCAAGATACAGCTATACCACTCCTGAGCATATAATCTAAAGATGCTCTATAATTCAACAAGGAAATTTGCACCTTCCCACTTTTTTCTTTGCTTTGCTTTTACCATTTTTAATTTTTTATTTATTATAATTTATTCATTTTGTATCCCAGCTGTAGCCTCCTCCCTCATCCCCTCCTGATCCTTCCCTCCCTCCCATTTTTCCTCCTATGTCCCTCCCCCAGACCACTGATAGGGAAGGCCCTCATTCCCTTCCATCTAGCCTATCAGGTCTCATCATGACTGGCTGCATTGTCTTCCTCTTCGGCCTGGTAAGGCTGTCCCAAAACCTCAGGAGGAGGTGACCAAAGAGCCAGCCACTGAGTTCATGTCAGAGACAGTCCCTGTTCCCCTTTCTAGAGAAACCACTTGAATACTGAGCTGTCATGGGCTACATCTATGCAGGAGTTCTGGGTTATCTCCATGCATGGTCCTTGGTTGGCGTATCAGCCTCAGAAAAGACTTTGCATTATCCTCAAGTTGTTTAACACTTTCTTTCAATAATTCTATTGATTTGTAAGTTTTAAAATTTATTTTAAGTCTGCCTCCTTTGACCTTTCTAACATTTTCTTTTTATAATTTTATTAATTTTTATATTTTTAAAATTATTTTTAATTTATGTTCTTTTAACTTCATAAAAACTATCTAGGTGGCCTGAGGAGATGGCTCAGTCAAGGAAGAGCGCACCACACAAGCATGAGGACCTGATTTCAGATCCTCACAGACCACATCAAAACCAAAATTGGTAATATATGGCTATAACCACAGTGCTGCAGGGAGGGACAGAGGCAGCTCAATCCATCATGCCTAAATTCAAAAGCTTCATGTTTATAGGCTTGCTGTATATTGCCTTTACTATGTTTAGATATGTGCCTTGTATCCCTGATATCTCTAGTACTTTAAACATGAATGGATGTTGGAGTTTGTCAAATGCTTTTTCAGCATCTAGGGAGATTATCATGTGGTTTTTTTTCTTTCAGTTTGTTAATATGGTGGATCACATTGATGGATTTCTGTATATTGAACCACCCCTGCATACCTGGGATGAAGCCTACTTGGTCATAGTGGATAATATCTTCGATGTGTTCTTGGGTTCAGTTTGCAAGTATTTTGTTAAGTATTTTTGCATCAATGTTCATAAGGGAGATTGGCCTGAAATTCTCTTTCTTTGTTGAGTCTTTGTGAGGTTTAGGTACCAAGGTGACTGTGGCTTCATAGAATGAGTTTGCTAATATTCTTTCTGTTTCTATTTTGTGGAATAGTTTGAAGAGAATTGGAGTTAGCTCTTCTTTGAAGGTCTGGTAGAATTCTGCTCTGAAGCCATCTGGTCCTGGGTTTTTTTTTTGGATGGGAGACTTTTGATGACCGCTTCTATTTCTTTGGGGG
>NW_026595140.1:0-3054 GCF_907164565.1 Psammomys obesus | reverse complement strand
GTATGGCACACACCTTTAATCCCAGCACTCGGGAGATAGAGGCAGGCAGATCTCTGTGAATTTGAGGCCAGCCTGGTCTATATATTAAGTTTCAAGGCAAACAGAGTTACATAGTGAAACCTTGTCTTGAAAAAAAAAAAAGACAACTAAACAAACATACAAAAACCCCATAAGACTATTATTGCTCATAGCATAATTAAGAAGATGATAGCCAGTTTTTGGACAGATTGGGAATAGAGAACCATTGCCCTAGTGACAGTGACCACCGTAGGTGGTGACTGCATGCACGAAGAACTTTGTTGTATCGCAATGACCTTACCAATTAAAAAGCAAGGTGCTTTATGTAATTCCCAAGGTCATTTTTCATTCTAAAGCTCTATGTTTGCAGCTTTCTCTATATAAAGTCTCCTATCACAGAACGAGGATGACTTTTCCAATTATGTGGTTTGTCCATCTGTCTTCAAGACAAATTTGTGACAAATATTTTTGGTTTTCAAAGTTAGCTACGAAGAATATCACCAAGACTTGGAGCAGGGGTCCAGCCCCGGGGTGAGGGAAGGGCTTAAAGGAGGGTCAGTGAATGCAAGAGCAATGAGGGAAGGAAGATCAGCCTCTTGGTCACCATTCAGTTTCATTTCATGAGAGATGGGACAGAGAGGAAGCACATCTTGGTATGGCTTGACATGCTCTTGACAACTTGTGTCGCTTGCAAGCTTTATTTATACATAAAATCATTTCCTCAGAAACTTTGATTATTGATTACATAGCTTTAAGTCCTTCTTGATTACATAACTATATAGGAACAGGAGAAACAAAGTGAGCAAACAGCAAATTTTGTAAGAACTCAGACTTAACATTATGATAAAATCAGTTTTCATTTAACTCAGTTTTCTTCCTTAAAATTGGTGTCATAAAGCAATGTGGTTACAAAAATTCTAGACAGGATGACTGTATTTGAGTTTGATTCTCTTTTAAATTGGCATAGAACTAATAGATTAAAAATTATTTCCCCTGGGCTGGAGAAATGGCTTAGAGGTTAAGAGCACTGCTTGCTCTTCCAGAGGTCCTGAGTTCAATTCCCAGCAACCACATGATGGCTCACAACCATCTATGATGAGATCTGATACCAGATATTCAGATCAGTTCAGGTGTACATGCAGGAAGAACATTGTCTACATAATAAACTAAATAATTTTTTAAAAAAATTAAAATTATTTCCCTCCACCTTTTACATCAAACTCATCTTCCTTCAAAAGTTCAATCTTTCTGACTTTTTGTTGATTCTTCCTTTCCTTCTTCTATTTTTCTTTTATGTTTAAAATAAAACTGTCATTCTTTTCTTGGATTCTTAAAATGGTACAATATTAGAAAAAAAAATCCAGATCTGACAAGTCTGCTCAAGAAGGCAGGCAGTTCACTGAGCCAAAATGTTTGTCTCTGTGACTTTGACATGAACCCTCGTGTCAATACAATTTCTATCTTTATTACCATCCTGTCAAGGCTAGAACATCAGGATTTCCAAACTAGCTTACTTTGCCTTCAGGAAGGTACCAAGGTCTGTTAATAATAGCATGATCAAAATATCTTCCTGTCCATACTAGTTCCTTGTTTTTTGAAGCAAGGAACAGTTACAATTTGTCAGCTTCCCAAATTTCCCTGTTTTTCTTTTCCAACAATTTTTCTCAAATCCTCTATGTCATGTTTACTAATTTCGTTTATTAATAATCTAACAGTAAATCGAAATAGATTCTATGGAATACTCGGTTTTCTGCATAGCTGTTATTTTTTCCCCCAGGGAACCACCATTAGTTTTATTATTTTTTTATTAACACCAGCTTTTGTTACATTATTCCAACTCTAGCCTTTGGAGAGAGGCTTTAACTGTAAGAAATATCCACCAAGAGCAGTAAAGGGTCAATCCAAGGCATCCAGGGACTGGAACTTTGTCAAGCAGGCCTTCAGGACACTTAGTTGTCAGGACACTGGAAATTTGTCAAGCAGCACACTGAACCCCCAAATGCTTGGCCTCCCCAACTTGGGTCAACTATGATAAATGCGTTAACTTTCAACTTCAGAGGATAGGTCTTTGCTAGAAGACAGCTGGATGAGGCATGCATAGAAATACTCTGGGTCTGGAGAATTTGCATTCTTAGTAAGTAATTGCTCCCGGAGTTGTCTACACTACAGCAACCCATCTGGGGACTTTGTCCCTCATCCATTCATTTTGGTTCAACCTTCTCCTGAAAGGCTCCATACAGTGGGTGTTCACAGACACTTAAAAGGCAATGTTCACTTGTTGGTTGGGTTAGAAAGAATGTTGTTTTGAACTGGAGTTCTTTCTGATTGACGTGCAAAACATTTTAGGCAGCTATAGATAGTTATAGCTGCAGCTTGGGAGGTGTCTATCTAACAGTTTAGAATAAGAATCTTCTCTTTCAATTTTTTTTTTCAAAGATAGGGCTTCTCTATCCCTGAGTGTATCCCTGAGTGTCCTGGAACTCACTCTGTAGAGCAGACTGGCTTCAAAATCAGAGATCCAACTGCCTCTGTCTCTCTTGCAATTTTTAAGCATCTTGTAGAAGTAACTGTTGTCACTGTTGGCTGGGGACATAGCATGGTAGAACCCTTGCCTAGAAAATACAAGACCCTAAGTTCTACCCTCGGCATGGCTACACCAATCTGTCAACAAAATTGTCTTTGAGCTATTTTACACCTTGGCTCCAGGTTTTTGTACAGATTTCTTTGGGGAGGGTTATTTTTCTCTCCTCTCTCCCCTGTCCTCCTCTCCTCTCTCCCTCTCTCCCCTCCTCTTCTCTCCTCTCCTCCTCTCATCTCCTCCTCTTCCTTCCCCTCCCCACCCCTCCCCTCCTGTCCTCTCCTGTTCTCCCCTCCCCTCCTCTCCTCTCCTCTTAGCTTTTTTTTCTTTTCTTTTTCCTTTCCTTTCCTTTCCTTTCTTTTCTTTTCTTTTCTTTCTTTCTTTCTTTCTTTTTTTCTTTCTTCCTCAGCTTTGGGACAATACCATTGAACTGTTTGGAAAGGAAACACCCCTTGAAA
>NW_026595139.1:0-3001 GCF_907164565.1 Psammomys obesus | reverse complement strand
GTATGGCACACACCTTTAATCCCAGCACTCGGGAGATAGAGGCAGGCGGATCTCTGTGAATTTGAGGCCAGCCTGGTCTATATATTAAGTTTCAAGGCAAACAGAGTTACATAGTGAAACCTTGTCTTGAAAAAAAAAAAAAGACAACTAAACAAACATACAAAAACCCCATAAGACTATTATTGCTCATAGCATAATTAAGAAGATGATAGCCAGTTTTTGGACAGATTGGGAATAGAGAACCATTGCCCTAGTGACAGTGACCACCTTAGGTGGTGACTGCATGCACGAAGAACTTTGTTGTATCGCAATGACCTTACCAATTAAAAAGCAAGGTGCTTTATGTAATTCCCAAGGTCATTTTTCATTCTAAAACTCTATGTTTGCAGCTTTCTCTATATAAAGTCTCCTATCACAGAACGAGGATGACTTTTCCAATTATGTGGTTTGTCCATCTGTCTTCAAGACAAATTTGTGACAAATATTTTTGGTTTTCAAAGTTAGCTACGAAGAATATCACCAAGACTTGGAGCAGGGGTCCAGCCCCGGGGTGAGGGAAGGGCTTAAAGGAGGGTCAGTGAATGCAAGAGCAATGAGGGAAGGAAGATCAGCCTCGCGATCACCGTCCAGTTTCATTTCATGAGAGATGGGACAGAGAGGAAGCACATCTTGGTATGGCTTGACATGCTCTTGACAACTTGTGTCGCTTGCAAGCTTTATTTATACATAAAATCATTTCCTCAGAAACTTTGATTATTGATTACATAGCTTTAATTCCTTCTTGATTACATAACTATATAGGAACAGGAGAAACAAAGTGAGCAAACAGCAAATTTTGTAAGAACTCAGACTTAACATTATGATAAAATCAGTTTTCATTTAACTCAGTTTTCTTCCTTAAAATTGGTGTCATAAAGCAATGTGGTTACAAAAATTCTAGACAGGATGACTGTATTTGAGTTTGATTCTCTTTTAAATTGGCGTAGAACTAATAGATTAAAAATTATTTCCCCTGGGCTGGAGAAATGGCTTAGAGGTTAAGAGCACTGCTTGCTCTTCCAGAGGTCCTGAGTTCAATTCCCAGCAACCACATGGTGGCTCACAGCCATCTATGATGAGATCTGATACCCTCTTCAGATCAGTTCAGGTGTACATGCAGGAAGAACATTGTCTACATAATAAACTAAATAATTTTTTAAAAAAATTAAAATTATTTCCCTCCACCTTTTACATCAAACTCATCTTCCTTCAAAAGTTCAATCTTTCTGACTTTTTGTTGATTCTTCCTTTCCTTCCTCTATTTTTCTTTTATGTTTAAAATAAAACCGTCATTCTTTTCTTGGATTCTTAAAATGGTACAATATTAGAAAAAAAATCCAGATCTGACAAGTCTGCTCAAAAAGGCAGGCAGTTCACTGAGCCAAAATGTTTGTCTCTGTGACTTTGACATGAACCCTTGTGTCAATACAATTTCTATCTTTATTACCATCCTGTCAAGGATAGAACATCAGGATTTCCAAACTAGCTTACTTTGCCTTCAGGAAGGTACCAAGGTCTGTTAATAATAGCATGATCAAAATATCTTCCTGTCCATACTAGTTCTTTGTGTTCTGAAGCAAGCAACAGTTACAATTTGTCAGCTTCCCAAGTTTCCCTTTTTTTCTTTTCTAACAATTTTTTTCAAATCCTCTATGTCATGTTTACTAATTTCGTTTATTAATAATTTAACAGTAAATCGAAATAGATTCTATGGAATACTCGGTTTTCTGCATAGCTGTTCCCTCCCTCCCCCCAGGGAACCACCATTAGTTTTATTATTTTTTAGTAACACCAGCTTTTGTTACATTATTCCAACTCTAGCCTTTGGAGAGAGGCTTTAACAGTAAGAAATATCCACCAAGGGCAGTAAAGGGTCAATCCAAGGCATCCAGGGACTGGAACTTTGTCAAGCAGGGCTTCAGGACACTTAGTTGTCAGGACACTGGAACTTTGTCAAGCAGCACACTGAACCCCCGAATTCTTGGCCTCGCCAACTTGGGTCAACTATGATAAATGCGTTAACTTTCAACTTCAGAGGATATGTCTTTGCTAGGAGATAGCTGGATGAGGCATGCATAGAAATACTCTGGGTCTGGAGAATTTGCATTCTTAGTAAGTAATTGCTCCTGGAGTTGTCTATACCACAGCAACCCATTTGGGGACTTTGTCCCTCATCCATTCATTTTTATTCAACCTTCTCCTGAAGGGCTCCATACAATGGGTGTTTACAGACACTTAAAAGGCAATGTTCACTTGTTGGTTGGGTTAGAAAGAATGTTGTTTTGAACTGGAGTTCTTTCTGATTGAAGTGCAAAACATTTTAGGTAGTTATAGATAGTTATAGCTGCAGCTTGGGAGGTGTCTATCTAACAGTTTAGAATAAAAATCTTCTCTTACAATTTTTTTTCCCCCAAAGATAGGGCTTCTCTGAGTATCCCTGTGTGACCTGGAACTCACTCTGTAGAGCAGACTGGCTTCAAATCAGAGATCCAACTGCCTCTGTCTCTCTTGCAATTTTCAAGCATCTTGTAGAAGTAACTGTTGTCACTGCATTGGCTGGGGACATAGCATGGTAGAACTCTTGCCTAGAAAATACAGGACCCTAGGTTCTACCCTCGGCATGACTAAACTAATCTGTCAACAAAATTGTCTTTGAGCTATTTTACACCTTGGCTCCAGGTTTTTGTACAGATTTCTTTGGGGAGGGTTATTTTTCTTTCCTCTCTCCCCTCTCCTCCTCTCCTCCTCTCCTCTCCCCTCCCCTCCTCTTCTCTTCTCTCCTCTCCTCCTCTCATCTCCTCCTCTTCCTTCCCCTCCCCTCTCCTGTCCTCTCCTCTCCTCCCCTCCCCTCCTCTCCTCTTAGTTTCCTTCCTTCCTTCCTTCCTTCCTTCCTTCCTTCCTTCCTTCCTTCCTTCCTTTCTTTCTTTCTTTCTTTCTTTCTTTCTTTCTTTCTTTCTTTCTT
>NW_026595138.1:0-14334 GCF_907164565.1 Psammomys obesus | reverse complement strand
GTGTATGTGTGTGTGTGTGTGTGTGTGTGTGTGTGTGTGTGTGTGTGTGCGCGCGCAGGCCAGCGGTCAACATCTGGTATCTTCCTTACGTCTGCACCTTGTTTTTGAGACAAGGTCTCTCACTAAACAGCTAAATTAGCTGTTAAGAGAGCTCCTTGGGATCCTCTTGTCTCCCACTCACCCCACTCCCTCACCTCTCCACCATACACCTCTTCCCACCTAGTACTGGGGTCACAGAAGTAGGCTACCATGCCTGGCTTTTCCATGGGTGCTGGGTATCTGAACTCAAACCACCATGCTTGCACATCAAGCACTTCTCCCACTGAGCTGTCCCCAACCCTCTTAACAGTATGTGAAATGTCTCACTATAGAAGGAAGACTGTCTTGTGTAGGCAACCTTCCCAGTGAATGTTCCTAACTGTGTTGTAATTCCTGGCTCGCAGCTGGCAGGATACTTCAGCTAGACTCTGGTGTGAAGGAGTCCCAACATTTTCTTCAGCACAAACATCATTCAACACACAACACTTGTATCCAAAGAAAATACGTGAAGAAGGGAACAGTGAGTCTTTTCATAGACAAGGCCTCAGAGGGAACACGGACTGCCTAGATTCAAAGCAAAAGAGCAATTGTGTCCACAAGTGACCTGCTGCAGAGGGCCCTGGGTGGGGGTGAGGTGGAACCACAGTGCTAAATCCACTGCTCAGCTCAACGCCAGGTAGGCCTCAGGTCCTCTGGGAAGCTTCTGCCTTTTCTGGTTTGTTGACAGAGGGTGCCCATGGGCCAGCAGCTGCCTGTAGCTGGAGGAACCCTGGCCCACTCAGACAGCCCTGAATGCTGCCGGTGCCTCAGAGTTCCCCAGAGCATCAGGCTTAACAAAAAGCCAGGGCTGATGGCACAGGCGAGTGCATGCATGGACTCTCCAGGAAGAGACAAGGATACGATGAGGCTGGGCATTTGGGGTATTCTAGAGAAATTGCCACACTGTGAGAGTTGACCCGTGAAGACAGATGCACACAGGAAGAAACAAACACTAACCAAGGGACAAGGCAGCTGAGTAGATAAGGATGCTTACTGTCAAGCCTGGCCACCCAAGTTCAATTTCTGACTCCCACAGGGTACTGGCTAACTTGTCAACACAAGTTAGAGTCATTGGGGAGGAAGGAACCTCAAATGAGGAAATGCCTCCGTGATATCCGGCTGTAGAGCATTTTTTTAATTATCGATGGATGGGGGCGGGCTCAGACCTTGGTGGGTGGTGCCATCCCTGGGCTAGTGGTCCTGGGTTCTATAAGAAAGCAGGCTGAGCAAGCCATGGGAAGCAAGCCAGTAAGCAGCACCTCTCCTTCCCTCACCCACCTCATGGCCTCTGCATCAGCTCCTGCCTCCAGGTTGAGTCCCTGTCCTGGCTTCCCCCATTGATGGATTGTGATCTGAACGTGTAAACCAGATAAACCCTTTTCTCCCCAGCCTGCTTTTGGGTCACGGTGTTTTGTTGCCCCATGTGACTAAGACCCACAGGTTGTTACCTGACCTCCATAAGCCGGCTCTGGCACGTGTGTGCTGCGTCAACCAAGCAATCAAAAATTAAATAAAAAATGGAATCATGTCTTCATCTGTGAGTTCACAGGACACATTTTAAAATCAGTCACTGGTCACCTACTAGGGAATGCAAGGAACTGGCTCATGACTTTGACAAAATTTTAAAATGAACTGCAAGAATCCAGGGCTCTGTTTATATTTCCTCTCTGAAGTATAACTGTCAGATGGCAGACTGAGTTACTCACTGTGCTCACAGGACATGACAGACTGGGTGAGGAAAGGCTTACTTTGGCTCATGGTTTTAGAGGTTCCCAGTCCATCTTGGTGGACAGGGCAAGGTGGTAGGGTGTGTGGTAGAGACTGTTCCTGTCAGACAGGAGAAGAGTGGTGGAGCCAAGCTCAGAGCTCCAGTAAGAGCAGTGGGTGCTGTTAACCCTAGCCATCTCTCCAGCCCACCTCCGGTCATTTCAGTGCTTCTGGAATCTGAGTGCTTCGTTGAAGTTCAGCCACAAGCCCTCCACATCACCTTTGATCCTCAGCTCTAGCTCCCCAAAACAAAAGCATCAGCACAGCCCCCCATGTGGGAGAATCTCAGAGACGAAGGCTGTCCCTGGGCAGGACAGCCTTGGAGGCTACATGATGCAGGAACTAAGTGACCTCCTGTCCACTCAGCCAGCTCTACTAGGTGTGGGAATCCACTCAGGCTGGCTCTTAAGTTCTTCCACAACCACATGACACTTTTCAAAGTATCCCCACTTCCTGTCAATGGAAATTATTCCAGATCCAGTCTGACTGGTTTCTGCCTTGAGTTTTGAAAGTCTCCTAGATGTTACCAGGAGGCCTAGAATCTCATAGAAGCCAAAGCAGAAAAATCAAAAGTTCAAGGCTATCTTTTTTGGGTTACAAATTGAATTCAAGGCCATCTGGATAACTTAGTGTGTCGAACACTAAAAAGCAGAAAAATAGTGCTGGGGGTAGATAGATGGTTTATCTAGCACATAAAAGGTCCAGGCCATCCTGAGGGAAAAAAATAAAGATGTGTAATCCACTTCCTCTATTGAGAGAATTGTGGGTTCTTTGAGTGGCAAAGATAATTAAGAACCCAAATCAGGGAGGCTGAGGAAGGGGATTGTGAGTTCCAGACTAGCCTGGGCTACATAACAAGCCTTTGTTTCAGAAAGACAAAAACCACTGGGTCTGCAGGTAAACAGGAGTGGAGGGAAGAGTGGGCCATCTGTAGTGGTGATGGGGTTTACGAATAGAAACATACTTTTAGAGACAAAACTTAAGTAGTGTTTCTGCCAGGCAGCATTGCCAGAACTGACTCCAGACAGGACAAGAGCTAACAAGGACCTGTAGATATGAACTGTAGATTAGAAAATGTCTGGGGTTCTCTCCCTGTGTTCTGCTTCTAGAAGAATTTCCTGTTCTTAACATGTAGTGAAGTACTCTGGGCTGAGTGAGCATGGTAAGGGTATTTGTTAGCTATTTGTGCCTTTCTTTTGCTGATGTATTGACTGATGAATTAACTTCAAGAGAGGGTCTCACATAGCCCAGGCCAGCCCTTGAACTCTCTATATAGATGAGAATGATCTTGAACTTCTAATCCTCCCGCCTCTACCTCCAAGGTGCTGGGATAACAGGAGTGTACCTTCATGCCTGGCTTCATAGTGCTATTCTTAAAAGGTACTTTCAAAATCCTCTTATGGTGTTAGAAAGATAGTCCATCGGTAGGAGTACTTGTTGCCTTCCAGGGGACGTGGGTTCACTTCCCAGCACACACATGGCAGCTCACAACAGTCTGTAACTCAAGTCCCAGGGAATCTGATCCCCTCTTCTGAGCCCCATGAGCACCAGGCACAGATGCAGTGTACATATATGCACAGCCAAAACACTTTTATACTTATTTTATTTTAAAAAGCTTTTATGGATATTAATCTAAAGCATTATTTTTCAAGTTAACATATCTAATGGACATTTTTTTTTTTTTTACAGTTCCTTTATCTGGAGTTTCATTGAGCATTACCATGTCCCAGCATACTGAGAATAGTACATTCTGTATTTGGTGTCTATGTGTATTTTTATTTGCAGGTTAATTTGGCATTCAAAGTAACCACAGGTAGGCCAGCAAGATGGCTCAGCAAGTAATGCCACCTGCTGTTAAGCCTGATGACCTGAGATAAGCCCTTGGGACCTACATGATGGAAAGAGAAATGCCTATAAGTTGTCCTCAGACCTCTACAAATGCCACGACACATGCATCCAGCTCTACATATGCACACACACAGGCACATTTTTAAAAGTGTAAAATAATCACTGATGCTAATCTGACCTTGTTTAACTTTCGTAAAGACACAGAATTAATTTTTTAATAATTTTTGTCTGTTTTTCAATACATGGTTTCTCTGTGTGTAGCCCTGGCTATCCTGAATCTTGATCTGTAGACCAGGTTGATCTCAAACTCACAGAGATCCAACTGCCTCTGCCTCCCAACTGCTGGGATTAAAGGCATCTGCTGACATCACCATCTGGCTTAATTTTTTTTTAATTAATCTTCAACACTGTTTCAGAAATACCATTAAATAAATTGAGCCTTAAACAAAAGCCCATTGATTGGGTGCCTACTGTTTTCCAGGAATAGTCTGGGCCAGAGTGCACCAAACCAAACTGAGTGGCGCACCCTTCTACTGTGGGTCATGTGGATGCTAATGTGGGATTTCTACAGGGTGTTGCTGGGGTGCCCAGCACCTCCACTGTCCTGTCCAAGCAATCAATGGTGCACAGTGTCACCAGTTGGCTCTGTTTTCAGAGCACTGACCCCTTCAGTCATAGAAACTTGTTCCAAGCCAGAGGGTGTGGCTCAGTGACATTTCAATGAATGTAGAAGCCCAAGACGCAGCTTCTGACCAATGGGCTAGGGTCAGACAAGGGGCTATAAGGAAACTGAATTTCAACCAGAAGTTCCTAAATTGATTTTTACTAAGACAATGTCATCAGTATCCATGGCTGTCATTTAGGACTGAATTTGTACCAATATTTCATCTACCCCTCCTGATCTAAAAAGAAGTACCATGGACCCTGACCGATGCCCATCCCTTGTCTCCAAACACTTTCCAGACATGGGGGTCAAGGTTCAGTGCAGTTACCCTTCAGTGGCCTTATTGCTGATACAGCTCATACAGGCAAGTTCATGTGAACAAGAAATACACATGTAAGGGGAAGTGGAACTTTCAGAGATGTGAGCAATTCATTTCAAAATAAGTAATGATGTGCCTGATCAAAGAGAACCGAAATCTCACCACTTCCTTGATTTTGCCAGTTGTTTTCCTTGGTGTTCTGGAACCTTCCTTCAAATTAAACAACTCACTCTTAATGGGATTTGCTTATGTCTCTTTTTTTGGTTGCTGTTGCTTGTTTGTTTTGTTGTTTTTTTTAAGGGGGATTGATAGGGCCTTTAGCTGAGGCTTGCAAACCTGCTCTGTTGCCCAGGTGGACCTAAAATTACAGAGATCCCTCTACCTCTGACTACTGAGTGCTGGGTTGAAGGTTGTGCTTTACCATGCCAGGGTTTTAATTATTTTTGTTTATGTTTTTATTTCTATATTTTTCAAAATTGATTTTAGAGAGCTAGAGACAATATGGCTTACTCCCCAAAGGCACATGGAAGTCTTGGTAAGGTTTCTCATCAACTGAATGAATAGACATTTGGGATTATTTTTTTTAAATAAAAATTATTTCCGTAGTATTTTGGAGCACGGTGTGTGTGTGTGCGTGCGTGTGTGCGCGCGCGCGCGTTTGGGGGTGTACAGCAAATAGAGGTGTGTTTATATTGTTTTGCAAGAATGACTGGCCACTAAGCCACACCAAGCACCGTCACTTACTCATCACCTGCCCTACCTTGCCCCTATCTCCAGCTTTCCTTGGATCAATGTTACACATAGGAGTAATGAAACAGCTCCAAGTTCCCTTAAACACCAGTAACTTATCTAGACCCAGACTCTAGTATGAGTATGGTGGTGCATCCCAATACCCTCATCACTCACGAGCTGTTCAAGGGCATCAGAGACACAAAGCCATTTTTGGCTAAATAGAAGACTGAGGTCAGCCCAGAAACTGGTCTCAAAAAACCAACCAACTGACTCAAGAACAAAACTCCTAAACTCCCACTAGAGGAATATGCTTATTGTAATGTCTCATTCCCACAACAGTCCTGTTTGCACCTGCTCTGTGTACAGAGGACTCAGAGCCACAAAACCAGTGAAATAATAGGCATCCTTTATGCATCCTCGGGTGGTAACCTCAGGACCCACTGCCTCTTTACATACATCACACACTCATTGCTGCCACTATTGGTCCTCATATGACAGTAATGCCAAGCCACCAATACTCCCATCTTAAGATCAGAAAGCTGAGGATCTTAAAAGTGTTGTGGTCCCTGTGAGGTTCAGGATCACTGTGAGCAAAGACCTGGGCTTACATAGGCAAGCCTTGGAAGGATCTGGGTCTTCCAAAGTCCCAAGGATTCCTAGGGTTGTTGAACCTGCTACTTGCCCAAGAAAGATAAAAACTGCAAATTGGAAAGAAGATTTTGGGCCCGGGAGGATGGAACCAGGTGGGGAAGTTGGTGGGAAACAGACAGTCTGCTGATTTAAGGCAGCCTACACCCCTGGTAGCCAAACACAGCCCAGAGGAATGGCAGAGGCAAAGGTGTTTCAAGGGAAGCAGGGCTGGGTCTCCGGATGGGATGCAGGTGCTTGGTATCCATGCTGGAGCTCAGGAGGCAACTTTACTCAAAAGCCCATTCATGCCCGCAAAGGCATCTATGACTCAAACCCTGGTTTTCAGGTGCTTACCTGAGGGATGCTGAATTCAAGTTCAATCTATCTCCCTGTGACCAGAAGCCCAATATTTCCCCAAGGTGGCCAAAAGTCCCCCCACTGGCCGAAAGTTGGTCTGTTACACTGTATAACTGAGTTAACACCACTGTGGGGTTTCACTTCTTCATGAGTACCTAAGAGAACTGAAACATATGCCATATCCCCAAACATGGACACAAATGCTCAGTTACATTACTCATGAGAACTGAAAAGCAAAAACAATTCACGTATCCTCCAACTTATGAATGGATAAACAAAATGTGGCACACCTATACAATGGTATGTGGTCATAAAAAGGAATTAAATGTGGCTAAATACCTGGGATCTATAATAAAGTTCCTGCTCTGCAAGCATAAGGACCCGAGTTCAAGCCCCAGCAACCATGTAAAGTCAGGTGTGGTAGTTCCTGCTTGAAATACCAGTGCTTGAGAAACAAGGACAGGCAGATCTCTGGGGCTCACTGTCCAACTAGCCCAGCCTAAGAGGCAGGTTCCAGATCCCAGTGAGAGACCCTGTCTCAAAAAGCACAGTAGATGGGTCCCAAGAAATGAGAGCCAAGGTTGACTTCTGGCCTCCACACATTTGCGCGCGCACGCGCGCGCGCGCACACACACACACACACCAAGGCCACACATTGTATAATTTCATATGTTAATTTCACTGGGTTAAGGGGTGCCTGGCTGGTATATAAGACGTTATTTGCGGGTATGTCTCTGAGGAAGTTTCTAGAAGGGACTGGAAATTGAATGGGGTACCAAGAAAAGGAGCCCTCCGCCCCGAAGGTGGGACTCAGACCTCTCCCAGGGCCTGAGAACAGAGCTGTTGCACCCTGTGGGGAGATGAAGACAGGTTTGCTCGCAGGCCAAGCTGGGGTACTAATCCGCTTCACTCTTGCACATCAGAGCACCCAGCCCCAGGCCTTCGACCCGGCTGATCTGTATACAGAGTGGGAGCCCCCGGTTCAGACTCGGGCTCAGATCACCAGCCCCAGCCCTCAAAGACCTGGGCTGGGGCTCGCTGACTTCATGGAGTTCAAGCCTGTTAAAAGATCCTGGGATTTCCAAGGCTCCAAAATCATGTGAACCAAGCTCTCATAATAAAGCTCTATACATAAATATCCAAATATAAGTAATGTACAATTATTGATTCCATATGTATACACAATACACATAGACACACATACATATAACACACCTACACAAACACACATATACTTGCTAACACACACACACCCATAACGTTCATACATATACACATGCCCACTTATACATGTCCATATAAAACACATATATACCGGTTCTGTGCTTCTGGAAAATCCTGCCATATAGATTTTATTTATATCAAATGTCCAGAATAAGCATATTCCTAAGTACATTGGTGATCCCTGGAGGCTTATAGGAAGGAGAAATGAGAGGTGATTGTCTAACGGGTGTAGGGTTTCCACCTGGGGTGATGATTGGAATAGAATGAGGCCATGATGCCAGTTATATGCTGTGATCATACCCAAAAGCCTCACTGAGCTTCACACTGTCAGTGAGCTGATGGTACGCCAGTCACCTCTTGATTGAACATACACATGACATGGGCTTGTGATATATGAGTTTGAGGCCAATGTGGTCTATAATGAGACCCTGTTTCAAAAGAAGAAAACACGTCGTAGGCTGGCGACACAGCTCAGCTGGGAGGGTGCTGGCCAACAACGAGAGCTCGACTCTGTCCCAGCACTGCATAGACAGGGTATGGAGACATGGTCCTGGAGTCCCAGCACCAGGCAGGAAAAACAGAAATTCAACGTTTTCCTGGGTTACATAGGGAACTTGAGGCCAGCCTGGGCTATGTGACACTCTACAGAAACTGCCGAGTTAGCAAGGGTGTGGAGAGCTGGAAACCTTCCATGTCAGTCCACTGTAAAATGTCTGGCTGCTCTGGGAAATGGTTCACAAGTTCCTCAAAACATAAAAAGAGAACTTAATCTGGCCCACACAGCCCAGCTGCTAGAAATATATGTAAAAGAATCAGAGTCAGGGTCTCAAAGATGGGGTGTGCAAACCCCCTTTCAGGGCAGTATCAGTCACAAGGGTCAGGAGGTGGAAGCCACCCAGCTGTCCATGAGTGAGCACGGCAGACTCACAAAATGGGCTAATATTCAGCCTTGAAAGAGGAGAAAATCCAGGCAGTGGTGACGAAGACCTTTAATTTCAACACTCAGGAGGCAGAGGCAGGTGGGTCTCTGCGAGTTTGAGGCCAGCTGGCCTGCAGAGTGAGTTCCAGGGCAGCCGAGGCTATGCAGAGAAACCCTATCTCAAAAAACCAAAAACTAAAACCAACCAACCAAACAAAAAAACAAGGAGAAAATTCAGGGATGAATCTTAAGAACATTATAGTCAGTAAAAAGAGGCTGTCATAAAGGGCAAACACTTTCATGAAATGACTACTCAGTTTGTAGAGACAGGAAGTGGAATGGCGGTTAGCAGGTGGTTAATGGGAATGGAGAACAGTTTAATGGGCCGGGAGTTTCACTTTTGCAGGATTAAGAAATTCTGATTTGCAGCGATGCAATGTTACCCAACACCATGGCTCTGCACATGGGAAAGATGGAGCTTAGACATGTTGTTTTTTTTTTAAAAAAATGTATCATAGTAAAATAAATAAATAAATAAATAAAAAGCAGACTGGGTGCCTTGGCACAGCCCCGAATCTCAGTGCTCAGAGGCCAAGGCACAAAGATAGCTCAAGGTCGGCCTGGACTACATATGCGGACCCTGCCTCAAAAACTACCTTAAAAGGAATGTAAAGCCACCTGGGAAACACCACACACACACACACACACACACACACACACACACACACACACAAACACTGTCTCACACAACATTCTCTCACACATACACATACACACACTCACACATACACTCAAACATGCACACTCTCACACACACTCACATGCACACACAAGATGGCAGGTATGTCTTCTCCAGTTATGCTGTGGAATTACACCCTCCAGTGGTGCCCAAGGAACCCCAGCCATAGGACGGTACCTCCATGACCTAGAACTAGAGACAGTAGTGAAAGGACACACATCAGGCACCCAGCTGCTGGATAGTTACTGAGTAAATTGCTTAGCGGCCACACATCAAGGCCAAGCTGGTCCAGACCTGCATATTACAGATAGGTCAGTGGAGGCAAGGCATGGTGACCTGTCCACTGGGTGATAAGGGAAGAAGTGGACCATGCCTGTAGCCCTTCTACGACAGATCCTGACTTCAAAGTCAACATGCAACTAACATGGGAATTCCCTACTGCAAAATACAAAGTAAAGAAGAAATTCAAAACAATGGTCTTCATGCTTTACTAATGATTCAGAACTTTGGGAGACCTTAGCCTCTTTGATAACTGAATTAAAATTTGAAAATGTTTCACATATTTCATAGAATGACCTATGTGAAACTAAGAAAAGTTTTCAAATGTCCCTGGACCACTACCACCCCAAAAGCCCATGCAGACAGCTCAGTTAAGAATCCCTTTAAATGATTGCTTAGGTCCTGAATCCAAGCCCTGTGCTGTTAGTTTTATGTCAACTTGATATAAGCTACAGTCATTTGGGAAGCAGGACTCTCAACTTAAAAAAAATGGCACCCTTGGACAGGCGGTCCTGGATGCTATAAGAAAGCAGGCCAGCACACCATGGTGAGCACTCCAGTAGGCAGCACCCTGCATGCGCTCTGCTTCAGTTCCCGCCTCCAGGTTCCGGCCTTGAGTTCCTGCCTTGAGTTCCTGCCCTGACTCCTCTCAGTAATGGACCAACCTGAGAGTTGAAGCCAAATAAACCCCTTCCTCCCGAGTTGTGTTTTGGTCATGGTGTTTTATCTCAGCAATAGAAACCTCAACTAAGATATTCTAGAACCTTGTAGACCAAATGTAGTGGCAAACACCTATAATCTCAGCACTTAGAAAAAAAAAAAAAAAGCAGGAGGATCACAAGTTCAAGGTCATCCTTTGTGACATAGTGAGTTTGAGACTAGCTGGGAAAAGACCCTGTACCAAAAAAAAAGTAAGTAAGTAAGCAAGTAAGTAGGTTCCCTTTTAGGCCAGGTGTGGAGATGACCGCTATAATCACAGTACTTGGGAACAGACAGGAGAACCCCGCAGTTGTGTTATACAGTGAGATCCTGTCTCAGTAAACCACAACACAACACAAAACACAATAAAGAGCCCAGTTCTCCCCACTGGCCCATGGGCCAACCTGATCTGGATAATTCTACATTAGTACTCTTTGCAAGTGATTCTAGGTTGTATCAAATTGACAGTTAAAATCAACCAGCCCAGATGTACTCAACAGACCTACACACCACTTCCCTTGTGAATCCTGCTAAGTCCCCGGGCAGACTGATGGATCAGATGGGCACATCAGAGGATTCTGGGACTGGTGATCGGCCAACTCCGGACCCGTGTCGAATGTACTTCCTCCAGCTCCAGGTGCTCCCTGCTGCCCACTGAAACGTTCCAGGAGAGCCATCAAGGAACATTCCAAGCTCAACAGCCTTACTCTACAAATGCTCCACTAGACCAGAAATCTGAGCATCATCCTTGATCACTTGTCCCCACCCCATGTGAGTGTGTGTGCATGTGTGTGTGTGTGTGTGTGTGTGTGTGTGTGTGTGTGTGTGTGTGTGGCAGGCCGGAAGAGGGCATTAACCTTGAGACAAGGGCTCTCACTGAACCAACACCTCACTATTTCTTTGGCTAAGCTAGTGGCCAGAAACCTTGTCTCCAGTGTCAAAGCACTGGAGTTACAGGCACACACAGCCACATTTGGCTTCTTATGTGAGTGCTGGGAATCACGTTTGACCCTGGTCATGCTTGCATAGCAAGTGCTTTATCCACTAATCCATCTCCCCATCCCGCCATCCGCCTATCCCCCACACCTTAACATACAGTGAAGGTAGATTGTACCACCCAGGGATCCTGGGCCTCTGGGCTTTCTTCCCAGCCTCTGCTTTCTTCTTCCCCTAAACCAGTCTATGATGGGTAATTTTGGCTGTCAACGTGAGGAGATCTAGAACTACCTGGGACACACAACCCTCAGCAGGCCAATGTGGGTTATCTTGAGTAAATTGATGGAAGTAGGGAGAGCCACCCACTCTAGGCAGCATCATTAGCTGGGCTGTGATCCTAGACCCTATAAAAATGGAGCTGAGCATCCTCTACTTCATGACTAGAGACACACTATGGCCAGCTGCACAAAGCCCCTGCTGTGTTGATATACTTGGCTCTTGAACTATGAGCCAGACTAAACACTTTCTTAAGCTCTTTCCTTTTTAAGTTGTTAGGGCATTTTATCACAGCAACAGGAAAGAGACTGAGGTACTGTCTTAATCCTGCAGTCTGGACTCCAACATTGCCCCCAAAAAATCCAGGTGGCTGTTAAAATTTACACTAAAATTAAGCAGAACCAAATTTCATAACCCTAACCACAGTTTTAGCGCTCAGCAGCCACAGGTAGCTAGTGACCACCACATTATATCTGTTGAGTACATCTGGGCTGGTTGATTTTAACTGTCAATTTGATACAACTTAGAATCACTTGCAAAGAGTATTAATGTAGAATTATCCAGATCAGGTTGGCCCATGGGCACATTTGTGGGGATTGCCTTGATTGTTAATTAAGGCAGAGAGACCCTGTCCATTGTGGGTGGTGCCATTTCCTAGGCTCCTGAGCAGCATAGGGGAGGAGAAAGCCAGCTGAAAGCAAACAAGAAAGGGTTGCACAGAGCAGCCCCACAAGCGGGACATCCAGTATCTAGGCCCTAATCTCTGGAGTCTGTGGATGCTACATTATACGAAAAAGGGAATTCGGCATATTAATTTAGTAAATAATTTGAGAGAGACAGGGTGACAGGCAGAAACAGAGAGGTTTATGCAGTCTAAGGTGGTCCTGAACTCACTATCTAGCTGAGAATGACCAGGGACTTCTGATCCTCCTGCCTCCACCTCCCTGGTGCTAGGATTACTGGTGTGTGCTAGGCCCAGTTTATTTAGTGCTAGGAATGGACTGGAACTCAGCTTCCTGCATGCTAGGCAATCACTGTACCAACTAAGCTCTGCACAGAGACCTCATGTGGTAAAGAATTTTGAGGTGTGTATTAGCCTAGATTGCTGACTAGGCTTGAGATATTGTCACAAATACCTTTATGTTGACAGGTATATGGAGTGTGTGTGTGTGTGTGTGTGTGTGTGTGTGTGTGTGTGTGTGTTGTGAGTGAGCTCACAATGCACCGCCTTGCCTCGTTTATACTGTGGAACCCAGAGCTCTGTGCATGCTGGGCAGGAGCTCTTACCAGCTGAGCCTATTGAAACCGGATGTTTATGATAATTTGTTATGTTGACCATAGGGAGCTACTGCACTGTGTTCCATTCTGAGACTGCTGTATTTGAGTCAGAAGATCTGATGGAGGGGAAGAGAACAGGAGCCACTGAGGGTGTAGCTGAGGGTTTAGTGCTCTTGCCTGGTGTGCACAGGCCCTCGGTCCATCCCCAGCACCAGAAAAAAACAAAGACGAGGTCACTAGGCACGGGGCCCCCAAGTATGCTAGTGGTTGAGCTAGAGGGAGAGATGAGAGAAGCAGACAGGTGGGTGGGGCTGAGCTGTGAAAGAGGGGTAGGCCGCCAGCAAGCATGCTTCCAAGTCCCCATGCCACCTTTGCTCTGCTGCCTTCTGGCTGCTGAAGATGCCAAGAAGGTATGTGACCTGATCCAAGATAAGTCTGGCTAGCTGGAGCACTGAGCACTTTCCCAGCTGCCTACTGACTCCTCCCATACAGCCGCGGTGTTCTCTGACCTTCTGGTTGGACTGCAGAACCTTTGTACTTGCTGTTCATTCAGCTTGGGACTCCTCCACCAGAGTCTCCGAACGGCTGCCTGCTTGGCTGCCTGCTTCTCAGCATTCAGTCTCAGCTTCAACGTCGTCCCCTCCTCAAAGAACCTCAGTTTGCTGTGATAAAGCATGAGGACGTCCCTTGCAACCTTCTCTTGCCTCACCATGCTAATTTCTTCCTACCCCTCTTAATATTTTTGCCTAATAAGGTAGAGGTTCCCCCACCCAACTATAGGCTCCAAGGGCGCCGGATCTGTATAACTCGTGCGCACAGTGGTTGCTCCGTGTATTTTGAATGAATAAGTTGGCGAATGAATGAATTTACACCTTGGGACTCAAGACCTGGTCTCAACATACCTGATCTTGGCCTTCCTAAAGGCCAGCTCCTCTTCGTTGCCAAAGTCCAGGGACACATCCTCAGTATCGTCCACTAGGCCCTGGGGGACATCGGGAACAGACGGTAGGCCATCTCAAAGTGCATGCTTTCACCCTGCTTTCATGCCTGAGTGCCTTTTCTTCCTGGGCAGGTCTCTGTGCTCCTCCTCACGTTATTCCCTTAACCACCCTGGCCTTTCCCTACCCCCTTTAACCACTAGGGGCCCAGTTCAGTCTTAGGCTCCAGTGCCAGTGCCTCAGTTCTCCAATCCCAGGCCCCTTTTCCTCACCCTCCTCCCACCGCCGCATCCTCGCAGCCCTACCTGCTTCATCCTCCTGGGTACCACTTGACCTTACAGAGCAGGCAGGCTCCAGCTCCCCCCTCCACTGCGCAAGGTTTAAGAAGCCCAGCAGGCAGCAGGCAGCCGGCCCAAGTGATGCCTCAGCTTCACCGCAGCTCAGCTCTGGTTGTGTAGGGGTGGGGGAAGGGCGCTGCGCAGTGCGCAGTCGCGGGCTCGGGCAGGGCCAGAGATGATACCCAGGGATACTGGAGCGCAGTCACTGAAAGCTGTGCCCAGCACGCAGGATGCGGGACCCAGGACCGTAAGGGATGGTGGCAGCAGTGTGTGTGTGTGTGTGTGTGTGTGTGTGTGTGTGTGTGTGTGTGTG
>NW_026595137.1:0-3934 GCF_907164565.1 Psammomys obesus | reverse complement strand
TGTGTGTGTGTGTGTGTGTGTGTGTGTGTGTGTGTGTGTGTGTGTGTTACTGGGGACTGAGCCAAGGGCCTCTTGTATGCAAGACAAACACTCTAGCACAATACCAAAAATACAAGAACACGCACGTGTGCGAGTGCACGAAAGCGCACACTCACTCTCCCACCCCTACCCTACCTTTTTGAAATAAAGTTTTTGAGATAGGGTCCTATAAGTTCCCCAGGCTTGCCTTAAACATTTTTGCATTTCAGGCTAGCTTTAAACATGTGATCCTCCTGCCTCAACTTTCCTTAGTACTGTGATTACAGGCTAACATTACCATGTCAGCCCCAGGCTGGAAAATACTTTAAAAGGCTTGGCCCCTGAGGATGCTCTTCTGTTCTAGAAGTTCCCTCCCTCTTCCCCCAGACAGCATAGCTGTGGCCTAGAGAATGGAGTAAGCAGCTGCAGACTCTGGCAAAGCTGGGGGCTGAGAGGTAAGGCAGCTCCACACTGCACCCCAACCAGGATCCCCCTAGGGGTTCACCAGGAGTCAGGTTAACACCTGCCTGTGGGCTGGGAGAAAAGGGGAACCATTGGAGGAGGGTCAACAGCCTTGGCTTCCTGACACTCCACTCTCTGTCCCAGGGTAGTAGGGCAGGAATGTGGGGCTGAGAAAAATTGTGGTGGGGTAAGAATTGGAAATGGCTGTGGCAGGCCATAGTGGAGGAGTAGCGACTCTGTCCTGGGCCAGGAGAAGTCCAGTAAGGCCTTCACATGTCACATGCACGCATATTTTCAAGCCCAGCATCAGCTCTAAAACCTCTGCTACTCAGCTGATAAGACAGCCCACTAAAATCAGCCCAGCAGATTGCCAAATCTCCAGGGATCAGACCCAGTGCTTTCTCTCTGGCTTCCCATCCGGCAGTGTTTGCCGAAGGGCTCAGGGTCTGCTCCAGGGCCTGAGCAGCAGAGAGTTCAGTTCTTTTATGATGCCAAAGGTTTCATTCGACTGTCCTTGAGGCATCGGGATCTGAGACCACCAAGGCCGGTTTTCTGGAAAGTGTCCCTTCCCCACCCACAGCTGGCTCCAGGCTGTGGCCCTGAGAAGCCACAGCCATCAGAAGTGGGTGTGGGGAGAGCGCCCACAGTGGAGGCCAGGTGGAGGTAAGAGGCCGTTGTAGTGAATTTAGGGGTTTTTCCTCTTTGGACCAGCAGCTGCTGGTGTCTGTTAAGCTGGGGCCAGGAGGTGGGAAAACCCCTTGGAAGCCCCATCAGGGCTAACTGACATTCTTAGGGTGGGGATCTTCAGGATGGACCACTTCGTCTGCCACGAAGTTCACCCTATGAACTCGAGGTTACTCCTCCTGGCCTGGCCTGTCCACAGAGGGATGAGAGGTGGAAGGCCAAGAACTCTGCAGGGAATTTATCCTTGGCCCTGAAGCCAGCTCCAGCACACTGTAGGAAGAAGTAGCGGAAGGGGCCTAGGGACCCTGAGTTCATCTTCAGGGTACAGATACAAGCTCTAGATTTAGTAGAGTAAGATCGGCACAGAAGCAAGACGCATGCCAGCTAAGTAGTCCTGGCTGAGGTGAGGTCCTGTCCCTCAGTGTGCCAGTTGGTCTGAAATACTGCTAATCTCTTAACTCTGATGTTTTCAGACTAATCTGGTTCTTTCAAGGTGACTTGCTCCAGGGAGCAGCATCAGCATCATAGACTGGTTTCCTCCACAGCTGGTCTGCCAGGAAGTTTGCTCTTCTGCAGTCCTGGGTGACTTAGGTTGGCAGACTGTCTTATCTCTCTTCAGTCTTGAGAAGGGATGAAGGTAGACAGGTAGGTCTTAGTAATTTCCATGTTTATGCAGATCAGGCAGGAGTCTGAGACAGACACACATCACAAGGAGACAGACACAAAGTAAAGGAAGAGATGCCAGGCTTTTCTCTGTTCTTAGCGAGGAGCAAGGCACCCGTTACTAGAGAGGTTTGAGGATTCTATTCCAGGACTTTGGAGTCTCCGCAGAGAGGTTTGGGAACCTACTTTCCATAAGGGAACTACTAGGCATATTTGGAATAAAGGGAATGCTTAGAGCAGAGACTTGCGGAAAATACTAAGTTGTTGGCTTTGATGTTTTGCCTTTTTTTTCTTTGATTTTTTAAACCTAGTTTATTTGGAGTTCCTAAACACCTCTACCTCCGTTCAAACTACTGACCCTAGGTAAGAAAAAAAGGTTAGTGGGGACAGAGGATGTAGACATCTTTAGACAGTTCCTTGGGGTGATTACACCCCAGGATTTTTCATCAGGATTCCAGCAGTCCAGCCAAAGAGCAAACAGCAGCAGCCTCCTCAAAGTGTTCTCCTCTCCAGAGCATTCTCTCTCTCTCTCTCTCTCTCTCTCTCTCTCTCTCTCTCTCTCCCAGCTCCTATTTATACCCTCTCAGAGTCTGCACAAGGATGTTATCCAGCTGGCAAAACCCACGACCCCCACACGAGGCAGTTTCCAGCTAACAAAGATCATAGGTCCTCCTCTCACAACTTTTATCAGCTGTGGACAAACTAAAAGCATTCCCACATCCTGCACTTGGGATTACAACAAAAACATATTTACGTAACATAACTGAGTTTTTAAAGGAACCAAAACTTTCACTACACTAACCTTTTCTTCCATGCTCTCTGTTCCCCTTAGCCTACCTGGAGCAGAGAGGAGAGACTGAGACTCAGTCTTATCTCTGGTTCTGTATTTGAGACTTGAAGCCCAAGTAGCCCCTGGAGTGGTCCCAGGTTTGTGCAGCCACTGGGTTCTGGAGACACTCAGAGCTCAGTGTCTGTTTGTCAACAGGCCTGGATGGTAGCCTGTGCAGGAGACTGGCCTCAGCCTGACCTCAGTATCCTTGTTTATAAAGTGTGACCACACTCCCCCCATCCAGGATGATAAGGACTAGACACAGTGCACATAAAGTGCCCTTCTCAGAGTGGAGGCTGAGCAAACTATACCCTAGTGACAGTGATTTAATGGCCACCTACAGAGGAGCTAGGATCTGAGGCACCCCTGTGGGCTCACAGCACAATGACTCAAGCCTTATGTCTAACTTTTGTCTGTCTGTGCAGCAGAACCATTGAGTGACACTCTTTTTTGTTAAATTATTCTCATGATTTTATTATGGTCAATATACATAATGATCCATAGTCATGTACAGGAATAGTCTATAGCAGTGCACATTTCACAGCAATATTCAGTAACTTTCCAATGTAATGTACAACAATATAATTTGGTTTAATGTGCATTAATACTATGCAGACTAGTAATATAGTGTGGAGTACTGTAAACTAATACAATCTAGAGTCATGGACAGTAAATAATTCAGTCTAAAGTAACATATGGTATCACAGTGTGGAGAAGCGAGTAATAATAGAGATAAGAGTAATAGATGGTAATTGAGCCTGGGGTCCTGGACAATAATTGAGTGTGAATTAACATATGGAAATGCAGGCTAGAGTAGAGGACAGTAACAGTACGAAGTGGCACACCGCAGAAGAGTCCATATCATTTCTAAGAATGCAGTCTGGGACAGTGTGTAGTAATACTGTCTGTAGTAATTTGCACAATGCACTTCTTTAAAGAAGTGAATTTAAGAAATGTGATGTAATCTGATAGACTAAGATCAGAAGGAAGGAGAGGAGGACCTTCCCTATCAGTGGACTTGGGAGGGGCAAGCAAGAAGAAGGGGGAGGGAGGGTAGGGCTGGGAGGGGAGGAGGGAGGGGCTTATGGGGGATACAAAGTGAATAAACTGTAATTAATAAAAAATAAAAAATAAAAAAAAGATAAAAGAAAAAAAAAGAAATATCTGCCCTGCTCCAAGGTAATAAGGCAATTATAAAATCTAAAAAAAGAAAAAAAGAAATGTGAGGGGTTTTTTTTTTTTTTTTTGAGATAAAGTCTAACAGATTTCAAGCTGACC
>NW_026595136.1:0-3901 GCF_907164565.1 Psammomys obesus | reverse complement strand
ATGCAGCCACTTTTGATGAGAACTGATAGACTAAGATCAGAAAGAAGGAGAGGAGGACCTCCCCTATCAGTGGACTTGGGGAGTGGCATGCATGCAGAAAGGGGAGGGAGGGTGGGATCGGCAGGGGAGGAGGGAGGGGCTCATGGGGGGATACAAAATGAATAAAGTGTAATTAATAAAAAAAATAAAAGATTTAAAAAAAAGAAAGTATGGGGTGTGCCTTTTTGCAAAGAAGGTGCAGGAGAGCTGGCCTTGGTGGCATGGTTTGCAGGAGAGTTGGCAAGCTGACTAAGCTACTACCCATATCCAAGACTTTGAGCTGGCCCAGCCCAACATCTCCATCTATGAACTTTTGGAACATGTGAAGAGTCTGGTCCAGAACACCCAAAGCTGCTGGAAATCCATGGCTAGAGACAACAGTAGGATATCCAGAATCACTAAGAGAATATATTATTGATGTTGCAGCACAAACCAATAGGCTCTGACTCAGAGCATTGACTCATTTAGTAAACATTTGCAAACTGAGCTGTTTGAGCAAAAGGATATTATTGTGACACAGTGGCACAACACAGCTTACATGGAATGATTTAGTGATTTATACACACACACTTGAATAAAAATTATATATATATAATATTTTTTTATTTTTTTTAATTTTATTTTTCTCATTAGTTACATTTTGTTAATTCTGTATCCCAGCTGTATCCCTCATTCCCTCCCCAGTCCCACCTTCCCTCCCTCATCTCCTCCCTGCCCCTTTCCAAGTCCACTGATATGGGAGGACCTCCTCCCCTTTCATATGACTTCCTTTTTTCAGGTATTTTCAGGACTGGCTGCAAAGTCCTCCTCTGTGGCCTAACAGTACTGCTCCTCCCCTGGGAGGTGGGGAGGTCAAAGAGCCAGTCATTAAGTTCCTGTCAGAAAGAGTCCTTGTTCCCCTTATTATGGGAAAACAATTGATTACTGAGGTATCATGCGTCACATCCAAGCAGAGGATCTAGGTTTTATCTTATCATGGTCTTGGTTGAGTGTCCATCTCAGAAAAGACCCTGTGCCCAGATATGTTTGGTCCTTGTGGAGCTCCTATCCTTTCCACATCAAACTCCCCTTCTTTCATATGATTCCCTGCACTCTACCGAGGATTTGGTTAGGAGTCCTAGTATCTATTTTGATACACTGCTAGGTAGAGTCTTTCAGATGTCTTCTGTGGTAGACTCCTGTCATACGTTCAATGCATATCCCATTTGTCTTTCTAAATGAGGATTGATCATCATACCCCGTGTCTGCTTTCTTGATAATCTTCTTTAGGTGTATAGATTTCATTATGTTTATCATGACTTTTAGGTCTATAGAAGCGAGTATATTCCATGTTTGTCTTTCTGCTTCTGGGATACTTCACTCAGAATGATCTTTTCTAGATCCCACCATTTGCCTGCAAATTTCATGATTTCCTCTTTTTTGATTGCTGAGTAGTATTCCATTGTGTAAATATACCACAATTTCTGTACCCATTCCTCCATTGATGGACATCTGGGTTGTTTTCAGGTTCTGCTCCCCAAGGAATCTCCCAAGCCAAGGAGGCCTTTGAAGCCAACACAGTCCAAGCAGCCCAAGAAGCAGAACTTGGGCACGCAGGGGATGAGACTGAGACACACAGCCAGACTGAGACCAAGAGACAGCAACAGATGGAGGAGGCAGACCAAGAGCTGAGGCTGCAAACTCTCATAGCCTGCATCCGGAGCAGACAGGCCAAGAAGCTACAAGGACGCCGACAAACCCAGATGAACACCTTCTTTGCCTCACGCCAGGAGCCCAGGCCAGCAGGAAGAGCCCGGACCCCTGGCGCAGGAGCTCCTCCTTGGAAACGCACCTCCTCCCGGAGACCCCTGGCCACAGCCCATCCCAGCGGGCTCTCTGCACCAAGACCCAGGCTAAGAAGAGACCTGCCCCCCTCATGGCCAAGGCTCTCCGGGACTATCACAACCAGTTCTCTTGCAGGTGAACCCCAGAAGGACACTCTCTGCTCAGACATGTCTTGGGACACCCCGCGACTGGACACACCCACTCTCGCCTCACGGAGAAGACAGGCTTTCCAGAGCTTGCACCTGGGATCCTACTTGGAGCTCTGGAGACACTCCTGGAGGCATCTCTGCCTGATCTCCACACCCTTTGGACGGGTTCCACCCACCCGTGAGAGCCTCGGCTGCAGCCATCTTTCCAGAGCAAGCACTGCATCCTGCATCGGCCCACCAGACACCCACTACCCAACGACTCTGGCGAAGGCTCAAGGTTTAGGGTTCAGGAAGAAAGACCAGCATCAACACCTCAACTCACACTTAGGCCTTCACCTCTCTAAGGGACTCACTGGCAGGCACTCCCACCAACGCCACTTCCTGATGCACACCTGCGTGAATTGGAAAGAAGGATGGATTTCCTGGAATTCTCACCCCCTCTTCTGGAGGGTTGTACGGAAACTCTGGGACCTCATGAAATTGAAAAGCTCTGTAAAGCAAAGGACACCATCATCCAAACAAAGCGACTGCCTACAGATTGGGAAAGAATCATCACCAACCCTCTATCTGACAGAGGACTCATATCCAATATATATAAAGAACTAAACAAGCTGAAAAGCAATAAACCAAGTAATCCACTTAAAAAATGGGGAACAGAGCTAAAGAGAGAATTCTCTGTAGAGGAATATGGAATGGCAGAGAAGCACTTAAAGAAATGCTCAACCTCATTAGCCATTAGGGAAATGCAAATCAAAACAACCCTGAGATTTCACCTTACACCCATCAGAATGGCCAAGATGAAAATCTCAAGTGACAACACATGCTGGAGAGGTTGTGGAGAAAGGGGAACCCTTCTCCACTGCTGGTGGGAATGTAAACTGGTACAACCACTCTGGAAATCAATCTGGGGTTTTCTCAGACAACTAGGAATAGCGCTTCCTCAAGATCCAGCCATACCACTCCTAGGCATATACCCAAAAGAGGTGCAAGTACACAAAAAGGACATTTGCTCAACCATGTTTGTAGCAGCTTTATTTGTAATAGCCAGAAGCTGGAAACAACCCAGATGCCCCTCAACTGAAGAATGGATGCAGAAACTGTGGTAAATCTATACAATGGAGTATTACTCAGCAATGAAAAATAAGGAAATCATGAAATTTGCAGGTAAATGGTGGGACCTGGAAAGGATCATCCTGAGTGAGTTGTCCCAGAAGCAAAAAGACACGCATGGTATATACTCACTCATATAAACATACAATATAGAATAAACCCACTAAAATCTGTACATCTAAACAAACTAATCAAAAGAGAGGACCCTAACTAAAATGTTCAATCCCCATCCTGAAAGGCAAAGAGGATGGACATCAGAAGAAAAAGAAAATAGGAAACAACCTTGGAACCTGCTACAGAGGGCTTCTGAAAGCCAGAAGAAAACAGGAAACAACCTTGAAACCTACTACAGAGGGCCTCTGAAAGCTTTTGCAGTATAGACTGTCAAAGCAGATGCTGAGCCTGATGGCCAACTGATGGGAGGAGTGAATGGAATTTTATGTAAGAAGTGGGAAATAGTAAGAGCTGGAGGGGATATGAACTCCACAAGGAGAGCAACAGTACAAGATAATTTGAACACAAGGAACTTCCCAGAAAATCATACTCCAACCAAGGACTATTCTTGGAGATGACCTGGAACCCCTGCACAGGTGTAGCCCATGGCAGTTCAGTGTCCAAGTGGGTTACATAGTAATGGGAAGAGGGACTGCCTCTGACATAATCTGATTGGCCTGCTCTTTGATCACCTCCCCCTGAGGGGGGAGCAGCCTTACCAGGCCACAGTAGAGGACAATGCAGCCACTTTTGATGAGAACTGATAGACTAAGATCAGAAAGAAG
>NW_026595135.1:0-6142 GCF_907164565.1 Psammomys obesus | reverse complement strand
CTGCCTTCCCGCCTTCCCTGTTCCGGGTGCGTGACTCCACCCACTGCCTTCCCGCCTTCCCTGTTCCGGGTACGTGACTTAACAATGGCTTTGTTCAAACCGCCCAATCAGATCCCTGTAACTATGCTTCTCGCTTCTGTAATCGCGCTTCTTGCTCCCAAGCCCTATAAAAACCCGTCACCCCAACCGAGAGGCGCGCAAGTCTTCCGAAAGGCTTTGTCGCCCCGGGTACCCGCGTATCGAAATAAACCTCTTGCGGCTTGCATCCGAAGGCTGGTTTCGCTGTTCCTTGGGAAGCGGGGTCTCCCCATCTAGAGAGGCTCAACGGGAGTCTTTCATTTGGAGGCCCCAGCGAGATTTGAGACCCCCGCCCAGGGACCACCGACCCAAATTCGGGAGGTAAGATTGCCGGCAGAACTTGTTTGTCTGTGTGTCAGTTGGTTTCTGTCTTAAGTGTTTGCATCCGACTCTGAGGCTTGGCCAAGTCATCCGTATTAGGGCGGAAGCCAGAAGGAGCCGACGGGCTCGGACTTCCCTTCCGCACCCCTGGGAGCCGTCTCAGGGGGTCTGGGGAGCTAAGTTTTGGCTCCGGTTTGTTGTGAGGGTTCGAGTCCCTCTTCTGGTAGGGAGCCGATTTTTCAGCTCCCATCTGTTTGGAGGCACGAGCCGACCCGGACCTTTTGGGGCTACGCCCCTGTCCGAGGGCTATATGTCTCTTCTGGGAGACGAGGGATCCGGACCCTCTTCGCAGTCTCCATCTGAAGTTTTGTTTTCGGTTTGGCGCCAGAATCGTGTTGCGCGCCGTGTTTGTGTCACTGTCTATTGTTCGTCGGGTTTGTGTTCGGTGTTAGTCTCTCTGAAACCATGAGAGACGTCCCCCAACTTCATCAGTATCCGGAGGTGGTCTAGAACCACCCACCACTCGGGCTTCTGTGGCAGAGGAGCCAGAGTGGGAATCTGAAGGTCTGTTTTTACAGTACCTTACCCAGAAAGGGACTTGGGCCTGGGTGCTCGTCCTGGAGGAATTTCTGTAAGGCCTCAGTTTTGGTCCCGGGAAATTTGGCCAGCTGTTGGGTGTTTTTTTGTCTCAATGTCTCTGTGCAGCATTTGCTCGTGTTTACCTTCTGTTTTCTGTTCTGAAAGGCCTCACAAAACTTGTTTAAAATGTGTGCCTATGTGTTCATTAGATCTATGAATGCGTATGTATAGTGTATCACGTGGTATGTAAAGTGCCTCAGTGCCTCGCCGCCATCTTGCCTTTGCCATGTGGGTTGTGGTGTGACCTCCATCTTGGTGTGGATAAAAAAAAAAAAAAAAAAAAAAAAAAACCTTGGTCAAATAATTCTCATTTCCTTCTAGGTTAAAGGGATAAGTTGTTTTAGATTGATATTGGTTTTAAAAATTACATTGTTTACACTGGTAAATGCTGGTTGTAAAATCTGGTTTTGACTTTTAAAGACTATGGTTATAACTTATGACTTCTCTCCTACAAAAGGGGTACTTTATTTTGATATTACAAAAACGGGTTTTAAAAAATTGTTTAAATGTTTAAGGCTATAAAATATTTAAAGTTTATCAGGCATTTGGGTATGACAATGATCTTGGGTAATCTGACAAAATTTAAAAGTTTCTCGACCCTTTGGGGAAGAATAAAAATACTTTGATATTTATTTTATCAATTTTATTAAATAAAACCCAGACGTATGGTTTGTGCTAATTGAACAAAATTGCAGTTTTTAGAATGTATTTTATGGAGAGCTGTTTGTTTGTTAAGCTGTTTTGTTTATAGAAAAACATGTTACCACCCTTCAAAAAAAAAAAAAAAAAAAAAAGGAAGTTTCAACAAGTTCCTTAAAGCTTGTTCTAAGTTCCTTAGAGTTTATGTGACCTTGGACCATCTTGTCTGCTACAGGAAAGTAATTTTAGAGAAAAAATTTGGCAGTTTCAGAACTCCTCTTTGTAGTAATGAAACTTGTTTTTGCTTTGCCTATAAAAAGCAAATTGTGGACACAGGGCTCCAGCAGGATCATGTTAGGATAAAAAAGATTTTGATGAGAGTTTGTAGGTTGTCTAAAAAGCAAGAGAGAGAAAAAAAGTAAGAATGTCTGGTTAAGCCAGAAAAAAGGAAGCTAGGAACCTGAAGGTATATAGGATGTTGCAAAAGGTTAGTGGACATATTATAAAAAGCCAGAGAGTTAATATGATTTAAAAAAAAAAAACTGTATTTTAAATATGTTATAGTTCATTTAAAAGGCTGGTGATTCCTCATTACAAAATGTTTTCTTATGCTCTTTTAGGGGAAAAAAATTCTGGCTGATAGGTTTGGTATGGCTAGAATAATTCATACAGTTTAAAATTGTTCTGTACTGTAATGTTATGCAGTTGGTTCTAAAACTTATTTAATCACTAAGTTAAAAATGTTGGCTGTGGGAGATTGTAAATGCTCCACAATGTTTGCTGTATCATCATCAGCACCTAATGGCTATGTTTGGTATTGTCAGTCGCAGCCTGTGGTAGCCTAACACGTGGCTAGCCGCCATGATCTTCAGGGATAGAGAGCACGTGAAGCTGTATTTTTGCTGCCATATCTGTTTAGGGCTTCCAGCTGAGTTCAGTTACACGTGGTCAGCCGCCACGCTAGTCCAGAGAGGAAGAGGGTGGAGCCATGAGTTTGTGATCATTTTTGTTCAGGTATCTCAGTTATGTTCAGTCATCTGATTAGTGCTAAATGCAAAGCTTTTTACTGTTCAATTTTAATGCAAGTGGTAGGAGCAGCAAGATTTGCTAGGCTCTCTATGAACTGTATCTGATTAAAAGATTTGCTATGATTTTAGTTCAGAAAGAGCAGATTTAAAGTTATACTAACAATTGCAGTTGGTTATACCTAGTGTCTTTGTTTAGTTTTTCTTTTACACAGTTTAGAACAGATAATAAAGATAGACAAGAAATAACTCAGATATGCTGGCCCTCAAGCTTGTCAGAGATCTGATGAATATGGCATTTTAACTGTGTGAGCTTATTGTGACAGAAAGTCCCGAAATCCTGGCAGTAGCTCCCCCAAGGTCTCCGAGAAGATTTGGGCACAACGACAGATGACTGCGACTCTGGATTGTGGTATGCTAACCACTGGGCAATATTGCCTCAACTGGCCCACTGCTAGGGCCCAGCCTAAGCTGTGGACAAAGCCGGGGACATCTGAAGAGCCATTGTCTCACATTGTGAGAGGCAAGGTGAGGTCAATCTCTTCTGTTCCTCTTTCCACAGAAGCAGTAAAAGCAGTCTCTCACCTTCTGTGCCTGGCTGGACAGCCTCTGTTCAGGATGCCATGAGAGACAAGAGCGAAGGACACTGCCTAGGTGATGGACTAAGTAGTCACCTCTGTCATTTTGATTGACACATAGATTGGTATATTTATTTAGCTTATAATTTATCCTTCTCAGGTCTCTGAACACCTTGATGGCTATGCTAAGCTTACGGTAGCTTTGCAGCTAGAGAGAAGACAATTAAATCCACTGTTAGTCCATTAGCTAAAACTACTAGGTACTAGATCTCTTATTTAGAAAAAAAAAAAAAAAAACAGGTTTGCCTTGCTCACAGAATTCATGTTAGTTATCTGTGTCCTAAGACATATAGCTAGATTAAAAAATACGGAGCCTATGTAGAGTCTGAGGATATAGGAGTTTAGGTTGTAAAAATCTAGAGTGTTGTTATTTAGTCTGAAAAAAAATGTTTCAGGGTTGATAAATACAAAAAAATTAGAGTGTCTAAGTTAATGTTTTAAGATATATAATTATAAGTTATAATAATATAAAAATAATTTAAAACATGTTAAAATGAGAGATACTTTAGATCTCTCCCCCCTCTTTGCTACTGTTGTGCTTATGTTATGAGATTTCAGAAGTTCAGAGTTTTGACATTAATCAATAGAGTTCCTGATAAGTTGATGGAGCACTGACTGCTTAGTATTCAGTTACCAGGTTGAGATTTTAATTTCCTTTGGTTGGCTTCTGGAGATAGACTTAAAGGTACTTCTCATCATGTTAAAAACATCTGTTTAATGTGTATATCTGACCCAAAAGTCATAGCTTTTAGTATATTTGCCATTTCTGGGGTAGATTTTGACACAGGAATAGCTTAAACCTATTCCTTCTAGTTACTTTATAAAAAAAAAAATTTAAACATCCAGGGTCTAACACTGGACACACTTAAGTTGTGTATAAAGGTTATAAAACAAACAGCTGATACTTATTCAGTGGGATGCAGTTTTACCTGTTACTCTCAAAATGTTCAATTTGCTGATATGTTACTTTTCTGAGTGTTTAAAATTATATATTTCCTTTTGTGTACTAAAAAAATGCATATGAGTTTCAAGATGTGACCTAGATCTGGCATAGCTCAAAAGGATCGCAGATGAGATTTTCCCTGATCTTTCCCATTTAATAGATAAATTTTAACTTCTGTCTCCAGTCTGAATTTGTCTCAGCAGATTTTCACCTGTTTAACTCTGTTCCGGGATCAGCTGTAGACTGCAAGCTGAGATCTGGACTTCCTGAAAACTGACCTGATTGCTCCCTGCCTCTTCGGGTGGATCAACTAACCAGATGCTTGGGACTGCCCTATTTGTTGCCCAGCCTTTGACTGGCATTTCAGCCTCCTTAGCTCCTGATGCCTACGGTCCAACGGTCAGCATCGAAGAAGCTACAGAAGACGGATCTTCGCCCAAATCCCCCCTAGCAGGCTGAAATGCTAAGTCAAAAGTGGCTCCCTGGCATTAGCTATTATCTTAAACATCTGCTTAGCTGAAATAAAAACTAATATTACAGCAACTGGGCTAAAAGCCTAGAGAGACCCTAAAAAATAATAATAATAACCCCCCCTTTCTCTAGGGACCCCTCTAGACTCACTGCTTTAATCAAGTCCATTTTAGTACTGGGTGGTCCTCCTCCCACTGGCCCTATACCGGGCCCGGAACACCCTGGGCCCCCATGGACTCACTCCTTTCGAGATCCTATATGGAGCCCCACCACCAGTCGTTAATTTCTTTGATCCCTATATAGCCTCCTTTGCTGACAGCCCCTCTCTAAAAGCTCATTTGCAGGAAATGCAGATTGTCCAGAAAAAAGTCTAAAAACCCATCGCCGCTGCATACCAGGAACAGCTAAACCGACCGGTGGTGCCGCATCCGTTCCAGATCGGAGACACAGTTTGGGTCCGCCGACCTCAAACCAAGAACTTAGAACCCCGCTGAAAAGGACCATATACTGTGTTGCTGACAACCCCGAAGGCACTCAAGGTCAACGGTATCGCAGCGTGGGTGCACGCCTCCCATGCCAAGGCGGCTCATCGCGACGCAAAGCAAGATCAGACTCCAGCGTCCTCATGGAAACTCCATCGCACCCAAAATCCACTAAAGATAAGACTGACTCGGGGGGGGGGGCCCTAATAGGTTTATAAGTAGTCTTGCAGAACAAAAGGGGGCTAGATATCCTCCTCTTACAAGAAAGAGGACTGTGTGCAGCTTTAAAAGGATAAATGTTGCTTTTATGCTGACCATACTGGATTGATAAGGGATAATATGGCTAAACTCAGAGAAAGACTCAGACAGAGACAGCAATTCTTTGAGTCAGGACAGAGCTGGTACGAGAGATGGTTTAGTCGGTCCCCCTGGATTACCACCCTGACGTCCTCCATTATGGGTCCCCTAATCATAATTCTCCTGATTCTACTAGTTGGGCCTTGTATCCTAAATCGGCTAGTTCAGTTTATGAAGGACCGGCTCTCCGTCATACAGACGTTAGTGCTAACCCAGCAGTATCATCAACTCAAGCAGCTGGAGACGGAGATTGACTCTCCCTAGACCCGTAGAATGAAGGATTCCATTCTAAGCTAGAAGAAAAATGGGGGAATGAAAGAATAAAGCCCTAGCATAATACTGTCAACACTATTTTACAAGACTGGAGCAGTGCAGGGTCAGAGGCAAGGCGGGACAGATGCCCAGCAGCAGGATATCTGCTGCGGTTGGGCGCCTAAAACACTCTGGATAAGAACCGGGTACGTGACTCTACCCACATCTGCCTTCCCGCCTTCCCTGTTCCGGGTGCGTGACTCCACCCACTGCCTTCCCGCCTTCCCTGTTCCGGGT